>NC_052505.1:91342639-91439553 GCF_014356525.2 Nilaparvata lugens
CGTCGACCAATAGCAAAATGGTAAACGGAACGCCAGCTGTTCTGTGATCACGGACCGCATTTTATAAACTCTTCAACTACGAACGCACGATGTTGTTCCCGACCAAGCCATTGCTCACACTAAAACTGCTGTCATGGTGCGTCTAAATGACACCATCCCCACCCTTCTGCTCCTTCCCTTCTTCGTGTAACGCCCTTCCAAAACAGGAAAGTTCAATATGACTCACCCTCACCATGTATAATGGGTAATGTATTGTAATACTCTAGACTAGGTTTTGCCAATTTATATTTCTCTTTGAAATGTGCTGTCTATACAGTAATGATGGATTATTATAAACTTATGTCCGGTTTCATCAAACGTTGTCAAACATTTGAACAAGGTCGAGCCGAGTATGCTTTACAAGTGTGCACGGGCATTATTGAGCAAGTGCACGAGTTGTGATCTGACCACGTTCTAGGTGGTAATTTGAAAAGTATCAGGCTTAGTGCCGGTTGCTCAAAAGCCGGTTAAATTATTCCACGAAACTAATCAGAGAAGCCATCAAAACGCCCTAACTGATTGGTCTGAGATTGTTATTAATCAGATTGATTGTTAATCAGAAACCCCTCAAAAACGCCCTAACTGATTGTTTCTGAGATTGTTATTAATCAGATTGATTGTTAATCAGAAAACCCATCAAAAACGCCCTAACTGATTGTTTTCTCGTGAAGTTAATCACGGTTAGAATTTAACAGGCTTTTGTGCAACCGGCCTTTGTCTTGATCGAGCTTGGTGAAACCAGGCTTACTGTGACATTATAGAATATATAATTTATTATGACATTGGAGGAAAAACTAGGCTGATCCTGTACTATTTCTCTCCAAAAATTTTGATAGAATGTTTATGTTGTCCAAAAGTTAAGGTTATGTAATCACACACTGCTTCGTCACTTGATTTTTGGCCCAGGAATAATTATTTAAAAATTTTAAATTTTGACGTAATACCCTAAATAAATAAAGAAATGCATCACAATAATTAAAAACTTGAGAAAAATATGCACTTATTTAAAAAATCTGAAACATTTTAAATGTTGAATTTTCAAAATCTACATTTTTTTGAATCCTCAACATGTTTGAATTAGAATATATCTGTGTCTCTTTTAGAGTTATTCTCTCCAACCTTTCTCTCAGAGCTCTTAGTAACTCATTTTTCATCAGTTGTTATCATACGGAATAGTAAATCCACTTCAGTAAGTACTCGAGCCACAATCACTTTAGTAACTTGTTTTTTATCAGTTGCTATCAGACGGAATAGTAAATCCACTTAAGTAATTAGTACACGAGCCACAATCACAATAGTCGTTTACGTGCCGGAAAAACTAATGTAACATTAGATGAATACAATTCGAAACCATTAGAAGATTTGCATGATGCAGGATCTGTGTTATGTTACACTCGCTTACTGATACAGCTTTCCAACCGCTTCACAAACGTAGTAGTAATTGAGTGGTGAGACGAGCGCTTAGTGGGGATTTTCTGTTACATTCAGGAGCTAGACTATGAGTTGAGAAGGCAGGGTGGAGACAACGCCTACGTTGGTCTTAGGCTAGCAAAGCCTCAGGACGAAAACCCCTCTGATCCAGTAAGAAAGCCAAGTAGCAATGGGGATCCTACTACAATAGACCTGCTAAACTTACAGGTCAGTAGAGATGTCTCTCTTCTGTGCTTTCCGATCTTGATGTTAGTGTACGGCCGAAATACCCGGTGTTTCAAAACTAATGACGGGGTTTCAACATTTATTACAGTTTGATCATAGAGAAAATATAGCATAAGATGATATCCCACGGCATAGGGCGTTCATGTTCTAATTCTAAATTCCACTGTTAACAGAAGCCAGTAGTCCTAATAGTTATTATTCAACATGTTACTAGGCTATATTATTTATTACATTAGGCTGTAAGTTTTAACGTAGGAAAAATATACCATAAGAAGATAATATCTATGCCCTATGGCATAGGGCGTTTATATTCTGAATTTCACTGTTAACTAGAGCCAATAATCCCAGTAGTTATTTTTCCTTGAGGCTTTGCAAAGGCTAAAAATAAACTTTTTACTCGTGATATTTTTCAAAGTTTTTTGATTTGTATATCATCAAACTATCAAAGTGAAAAAGTTTTCTCAGGATAACATTTTTTTCTGATCATTAATTTTTGAGATATGAGCGCCTAAAGTTCAAATTTTTGGGACAGAACATTTCAAATTCGGTAAGAGATAAATCCATGAGATTAAGAGGATAGATTCTTCACGGTATTGTTAATCTAGTAAAACAAAAATTCTCTGAAAATATCAATTTTGAAGATGGTTATTCAATTTACTAAAAATAACTTTTAGTCGAGTTATTTTTGGTTATTCTTGGTAAATTGAATAACTTTCTCAAAAATTGATATTCTCAGAAAATTTTTGCTATACTAGATCAACAATACCATGAAGAATCCATCCTCTGAATCTCATGGATTTTGTATCGTACCGAATTTGAAATGTTCTGTCCCAAAAATTCAAACTTCAGTCGCTCAAAAAGTAATGATCGGAAAAAATTTTTTCCTGAGAAAACTTTTTCATTTTGATAGCTTGATGATATATACAAATCGTAAAACTTTGAAAAATATCACAAGTAGAAAGTTTATTTTTAGCCTTTTTACAGCCTTAAGCTATTTTTGACGCTGGTAGTCTCTCATACTTTTGGTAGAGTGTCACTGGAAAGGATATTTTGAATATTCTTTCCAAAGAATGGACATTGATATAATAAAAACTTAGCCATCACAATAACTTACAAACTAACAAAACTTAGCCAAAACAATATTATCTACGTCTTTTTATTTTTATGGCTACTTTTGAATATAAATAAAATAATTATAAATCTGAGAATCATTTTAAAATTATTTCGATGTTTCGGCTACTAATGCCATTATCAAGCCTTGATTGATAAGTCTTTAAATTAATCGAAATAATTTAAAAAGGTACTCAGATTTATATTTTATTTACAATATTATCTTGTTACATTCTTTTTTTCTTATGGACAGTTCAATAATTATTATTTCAGGTTATATTATGTATATTCATCTAAAATGTATTTTAAGCTATTAATGAAATACATTAGTGTATAAGCCAGTATAATATATTGTAATCTGCATGAATAATGCACTCAATCAATCAGTCAATATTGTGCCGTTACTACACTCTCACCTCAACAAAACAGTAATAACAGACAGTTATTACTGTCTGATTATTACTTACTGACAATTATTACCTGTATTACAGGTGAGAGTGTAGGAACGGCCCAATATTGACTGATTGAGTGCTTATTCATGCAGATTACAATATATACTGGCTTATACACTAATGTGTGTATTTGATTAATAGCTAAAAATTCATTTTAGATGAATATACATAATATAACTGAAATAATAATTATTGAACTATCCATAAGAAAAAAAGAATATAACAAGATTATATTGTAAATGAGAATATAAATCTGAGATTTTTTAAAATTATTTAAACTTTTAATATCGGCTCGAGTAAGAAAAATCGGCTTGAAATTTGGAACATAAATTACCTATACCATGTGATATCTAGTTATGCTATATTTTCTTTATGATTTGATGTAGTAACTATTCTAACCTGTTATTCATTGACGTGGTTAACTGGTAGAGAAGAAATTACTGTCCAAACTTCGCCACGTCATCAAAAATAAAAGTTATTCTATTCTATCAAATTTTGAAACACCCGGTATTGTTTTCAAACTCCATTAAAAAAGTTATCCAATTTTTTTTAAATATGAAAAGTCTTGGTCAATGTATTGTTATGGGGCTAAAATTATTGCATCGCATGTCAACATTGTGTGGGCCAAAAATACACAGTTTGATCCAAACTTGTACTCTTCATTGATAAAATTGGGAAGTATGACATTTTTGAAATTTCGAAAATGTGGAACGTTGAAAGTTGAAAAGTAAGGGGGTTACGTTCCATAAATACACCGCATGTCAATGTTTATATCGTTCACTTCTATGTCCTGAAAATGTACATGACGTTTAATGCTTGTAAGACATAATTCGGCATGTGCAATCAATGTTCTATGTTCATCCATTATTCCGTACTCTAGACGTTTATTCGGGTTTATTTCATGTATTTCAATACTCTGTATATTGTTCAATCCATGGCATTATTGTTGGGGGAGACGTTTGTATGTGTGCTAGAAAATGGAACCTTTGGATGGGGAAGGGATTTTAAAGCGCTTGAATGGAAATTTAGGTGCTCTTGTTTGAAAACCGGGTCATGAAAAAATTATGCTTACATTTATGAGTTTAGCTGAATG
Source organism: Nilaparvata lugens (assembly GCF_014356525.2). Classification (NCBI taxonomy): domain Eukaryota; kingdom Metazoa; phylum Arthropoda; class Insecta; order Hemiptera; family Delphacidae; genus Nilaparvata; species Nilaparvata lugens. Next base: position 91,346,990 of record NC_052505.1, read on the forward strand.
TCCTTTTTGCATATAAAAGTCCTACTGAATCAACCAATTCTGTTTGTCATGATAACCTGGTTTATGTGTATGTTCTCGTTAAAGATACCTGAATTCAATTTATTTGCATCGATTTTTATGTATATTTGGATTTGGATGAACCCACTTTTTGCCCTATTTTTGTGTGTTTCAATATTTTGCTGCATGCTCTCAATCTACTTCTTTGTAGGCAATTTGTTTATAGATAAAGTTATTTGCTAAAATTAATGTTTCTGAATGATCAAAATTATCAGTGAACTATCTGTTTTTCATCAAGGCTATCATATTTTTGGCGGCTGAAAACAATGTGCTCTAAATTATAGATTCTTATTTATTTCTTATCAATCGATCAACGTTTTGAGAAGTGTCGTGTTATTTCAGGACACAAAGAATGTGGAGCTTATAATAGACAGGTTACCAACAGTAGGACATGCATGATTGACATGTGTGTACATGCACGACCATAGAGCCACCTCTAATACAAGGCCCCGGTCTAAGATATTGCAACGTCGCAGTGTAGGCCTAGAATCTAAAGGTGCGTACAGATATACGCGCCGCGAACATGAGCAATTCACTTTCAGTCATCTGACTACATCTATATTTTTACAGAAACGGTAAGATACATATATAAAAAGCTTGGCATCAGCTGATTAAGGTGAATGCTCATGTTCGCGGCGCTTATATCTGTACGCACCTTAATACATGATTGGTGAAAACGATCAGCTGGTATTTTTTGAATCTTTTTCACCAATCATGTATTAAGGTGCTTACAGATATACGCGCCGCGAACATGAGGCATGAGCAATTCACTTTAATCAGCTGATGCCAAACTTTTTATATATGTATATTTTCTGTAAAAATACAGATATAGTCAACTGACTGAAAGTGAATTGCTCATGTTCGCGGCGCGTATATCTGTACGCACCTTAGATTCTAGGCCTAGACTGTGACGTTGCAATATCTTAGGCCGGGGCCTTGTATTAGAGGGTCTATGACACGACACATGTTCATCATGCATGTCTTGTCATCAGCGAGAGGCTTCTAAAATTGAATAAATTATAACCAATAACAATAAATAAAACACTGGAAAATTATAAATATAATGATACAAGAATAATTTAACTTTGAGCAGCGAAGAAAAAAAATAAAAACCAAAAATCGAAGATACAAAAACCTGAACTTTTGGTCAAAGCCTTTCGCTGCAATAACACACAATGTATGACGTCATGTGTATCGTGCCGTCATCCTACGTTAGTGGCCAGCCTAACAAATATACATTTGAGGGGGTCAGAATACAAGGGGTCCAAGTGACATTCTTCACTTTTTTGAGTTAGCTACAGTAATCGATAGCTGAATTGGTAAAAATCTAGTGTACAAGAGGTATAAGCGTAAGTCTGATCAGTGCCGACATCTAGTGTAAAATTTCAAACTACATTTCAAACAGCTGTTATTTGATTAAACAAGGGTTCCAAGTGACTTGGATCCCTTGTTTTCAATTTCAATTTCAATTTCAATTATTTTCCTTTACACACATACATAAAATACAAGTAATATTAAATTACAACAAGAATAAACAACTAGCAAAATTAGTACAAAAAAAAAAAAAAAATGTCCGTACAAGATGCTAATTCAGAATATGGTGTAAAGGGGTGGATTGAAGCTCTTCCAACTATGGTTACCATGTACTAGGAAGGCTTTCAATCCTTGAGAGGGAAAATAAAGGATTAGGAAAAAAGGTGAGGTGGGATGATAGGATAGTTGTTTACAGTTCAACTGTTGCTCGTATCCATTAAATCAAATTTAACCTTGATCAAGCCATGTCACCAAGCAAAAGATACCCCAAGAACCAATATTAGCGAATCAGATAATATTGCAATGAGGTCATTAATCATTGTTGAATTGCTGGTAAATTTAATAGATTTATGTGTAGCTAGACAATAGAGTTTTGTTTGGTAATTAAGGAATACAAGTGATACTTCTTATCACTATTTAGCTGATAATTGAGGAAGGAGAGCAATTTGAGACATGAAACTGTACGTTTGATTGGTAAAAGTACACTGAATGGTTATAGGAACAGGGGAATATCATTTCTATATTCATTTCATGAATGAAGAATTAATTAATGGTTGTAAGTAAACTTTAGGCTCAATTTTCTGAAAACTCACAATATGTCACTTGGACCCCTTGTATTCTAACCCCTTCTTTTATTTCAACTGAATAATAATCTCCAGCAAGTAACAGTCTCTGACGATGAAATATTAGACGGGGATCCGGTCTCACAAGGTGTCAAACTATTAAACGATAAACCGAAAAACTTCAATAAATAACAACCAAAAGTTTTAAAAATTGATCAAAAGTAGACAACAGGACTAAAAAATCACACTGTATAACAAGTAGCAAGTTATTGAATTGCCAAACTTTTTATTTATTTTAATAAAATTTATTCTGATCAATTTCGGGGAGCGGTTTGACTCAGTGGTCGCGCTGATATGCTATCGCTTAGTTATAAGTTAAGAATCATGCGCCTGCAACTCCTGTTGGAAGGGTGACCGTGACCGCTTGAGTCAACTCCTCTGAATATGAATCATGAGCTGTAAAAATCTCCCTTGTGGTTCGGAACCCACCTAAAACTGTAGGTCCATTCATCTCTCATTATTATCTGCCTCATTGCACAAGCCTAGAGCTATGTGAACATCATTCTTATAGTGAGATGTTATAATGGCAGTATTTGATTAGCAGTTGTATTGCTATCCTTGTCTATCATTCAACAAAGCGGATAGCGCTATCTGTTACTCGCTTTGCTCTGTGGCCAGATCGTCTTTTAGATATGTAGAATTAATAATTAATTTACAAAAAATAATAATTTAATTTTATAATTAATTTTCATCTTAATTTGAAAATACATTATGAAATTATTTTAAAATATAATTTCTTGCTTAATGAAAATAATAATTGATTACTTTAAGCGAGAATGAACAGTTAATATTACATAATTATTAAACCTGTATCAGCTACCGTCAGTAGCTGACGTATACAAGGCATTGACAAGACAGAGGATCGGCAACGTTTTTCTCCTATCTTTCTCCACTGTCATTATAACGTGGGCCTCACTGTAGCAAACATTATATTTTCTTGTACTTTCAAGTGATTTTTTTTTAAGTATACCGTATGTATAGTGTTTTTGTGTATTATTTGAGGCGATAATTAATTTGAATGTTGGAATTATAGACGTTCTGGAAAACAGTTGTTGAGTATTTGGTGTGATATGTGTTGCAGGAAGGTTGTGAAGAGCTAGAGACTGAAGTGTGCGGGGGCGGTGGAGGCGGCGGTGGCCAGAGCCGCAACTTCACGCTGTCACCGGAGACAACGACTGCGACTCCAACTGCGACAGCGAAGCCTCATCACTACTGGCGGCGGTCGCAGCAGCCGCCTCCGACCCGACACCTGCCGCCCCCACCATGCCCGTGCTCGAGGACGGTCTGTCGTCCGGGCACACGTCCGACACCGACAACAACAACCCGACCGTGCTGCTGATGAAGCGACAAATCACGGAGATCGAGCGGGAGATTGTGGAGCGTACCAACCGCCAGAACGGGGGCAGCAAGATGGTGAACGGTGGCGGGGGCGGGACAGGTGGAGGCGGCAAGATGGTGAACGGAGGCGGTGGAGGCGGGAAGTCTAGTTCGGGTGATGAGGAACCGCCCAAGAAGAGCGCATTCGCGGCTATCATTGATCCCGCCGATATCGATTTGGAATCGTTGGATCCGCTTAGTGAGTTATTTCCTTCTATCTTACAAGCGACCAAGTTGAATATGATTTTACACATTCAAGACAAGATGTAAATTGATAAAAATTATAAGAAATATGTACAGGGAACCTCGATATAGTTAGAATCGTTGTATCCACTCAATGATTTATTTTGTTTTCTACCCTACAAGCGACCGTGTTCAATACGATTCAACACCTAATGCTAATTGATATTAGCATAGCATTAGCATTTTTGACGAGCTTATACATTGTAAAAAATGTCTGGCAGAATAAAGAATTTGAATTTGAATTTATTAATGATTAAAATATGTAATTAATTATTTTCCAATAGTCTAACACATTTCAAAGTGCGATATTAAAATACTAAAAACTTTTTTTACCAACAAGGGGGCCACTAACGACAGAACAAGTGTGTCAAGCAAGTGAACTGACATGTCTTGAAACGAAAAAGACATTCATGCGAAATTTTTCGAACGAAAAACAGCTGCTTGACAGCGCTTCCAACCTAAAATATACAACACCAATTAAAATTAATAAACCCCTGGAAGATTACAATATCTAACAATACAAAACATATTTAACTTTGAATAATATTATAGTAGCAAAGATAAAAACATATTTGAAACCCTTTGCTGATGACCCAACAAGTATGACGAACAACTTGTGTTACACATGTTCAACACACCTGTCATACTACTAGATTGTGGTACCCAATATTACTACTTTATCAATTTAATTTCCTTACTACAACATTTTATTTAATTGAATTTCTTTCACACTCATTCATAAATCTCAGAATAACAAAGAAAGACTGAAAAATTATCAGTGAAATTCAGTGGTATCGTAAAATCTTGATGATCGTAGAAATGTGAAGCTTGATGTTATATTCCGTGGAAACCTCAGCACGGGGCTCTATGGCCAATGTTATTTCAATATAACAATGGAATACTGTTGGCGTTCGTTCTTATGCTGATTCTATAAAAAAGGCCTACGCTCTCTTTTTCGTTTTTTCTCTCACACAATTAGCTCACAGGCTCTCTGGGTTATGTAGAATCTGGCAGCTCTGTACTCCAGAAGAGCAATGTAGCAAACTTGCTGCCAAGTCAATCATTCAAGTGTAGTAAGTTATAGTTTTTTGGTAGTATGTCATACATGACATCAAAACTTATTCAATTTTTGAGATATTATTTTGTGAATTGGATAGGTTTTGATGTCATGTATGACAGTAGCCTATGTGATATCTAATTCATGATTCTGGTCGAATAGTATAGGCCTATGTATATGCCATAAAAAATAATATTGCTAAATTCAATTTGGTTTCATCACATATTGAATGCTGTTACAGCTAATTCATATTACTTTGTATTGCATTAATTCAGGTGGTGTCTGCGACCGTACACCACCTCCGCCGCCAGCACCCGCCCCTCACCGCCGCCTGAGCCTGGACACACCGCCCCAGGCTGCTACCCCCTCTGCCCCCAGTGTGGAGGCGGCACTCAAGGATATCCGCCTCACGCTGCAGCGCACCAAGACACTGCCCCTTCGCTCGCCGCCCAGCCAGACACCGCCCCTCCAACTCAACACCAGTCCCATATGGATTCCAAGGTCAGTTTATGAAAGATGAAATTATATTCTTCTTTTCCTTTTCTTCATCTTCTTTTTCTTCTACTCCTTCTTTTTCTTCTTCTCCTTCTCCTACCTCTTCCTCTTCCTATTCTTTTCCCTCTTCTCTTCTTTTTCATGATTGGGAATCTGCCGATTACGCCCAGCGGTCAGAATGTGTTTAGCCACTCACATATTGAACGTAACAAAGTGAACGTCCGTGACGTCATCACAAGTGACGTCATTTCGCTATCACTAGCAGCCGACATCACGTTTCCCAACTGAAGGAGCGAAATTCAAATTCACTCCAGTATCCTAAGTAAGCTTCAAGCAAAACACTACTGGATTATTTATTTATTTATTTATTCGTTGATATAATTACAAATCATATGAATATGATCGGGATAGAACAACAGGCATAGCCCAAAACTATTCTGTTCCCAAATTTTGAAAATAATGAAATGTCCGAAAAAATAGGTTATGTTCTTACTGAGGAAATTTAAAGTTCAAAGTTCTGTCCAAGAATATATATTAGCTAGAAATTTTGAATTTACAATGATTAAAATACCAAATCATAGTCGAATTTTGCACTTAATATCACCGCATTATGACTACATATTAGCCCAGTTGATTAGATACAGATTTATTTTCTATAATTCCATTGATATTAAAAGATTGGGCTAGAACCATGATTCATTAATCATTCATTCAGATTGATCAATCATTCATTAAGATAAGTCATCTTTGATCTCTGTCAAATTGGTTCTAGCAAAAACATCGTCTCAGTCATTCATCATAATGTTTTGACTTCTCATTTCTGAATTTGTTTAAATGACAAAGACTGTTGTAGAAATGACAATGTGGATGATAGATATATAATTCTTGAAAACTTAAAACCTTCAAACACTAATAACTTTGACCTCTGTAACTCAGCATAGCAAACATATCACTACTGTTCTTATTCTCACTCATGGTGACAGACTGAAAGGGTAAATATGTGCTAATTATCAAAAAGTTGATGGGGTTGTGTGGTTTTGACTAAGTGGGGGATTCCCGGTCATTAACCGGTTCAACATACTGTCAGAGCTGGTATTCATGATTTTAAATTTCGAGATAAATCAATGGAACACTTTCAGAGTCAAATAGGAAGGAATGGTCGTTATAAAGCAGATGGTTATCGGAAAGTATAATTATATACTGTTATAATTTCAACAGAGAGTGAGTGAGAGAGAGTGTAAGCGGGACAAATATAATGTTAGTAGCAGTAATGACGTCTCTACGTAAACAGTGTAAGTGTGTATGGGTGCCATGTATCACTCCCATTTGACCTCTGGGCGCAATCCGTGTATGTCCGAAAAATATAATATGGATTTCAACTCAACATCAGCCCCATTTGGATTCAAAAGTCATTGGATCCGGCAGTGTCTGCCAGTCGTTCAATGGCGTTAATTAAAAGGCTAGAACTTGAGGTTTTTTATAGTTACTGGTCATGCCAATCGAGGCACAAAAAACTGCGAACTGCCCTCTTCTGAATAAAATTTCAATATATATTGCCTTGGAAAAAACCAAATATAGGATGATGTGTGTTACAGATTGAATGATGTGGTATATGTAATTGAAAGTGCACTGAAGGCGTACGCTCACAAAAGCAGTCAGAGAAAAAATCAGATTCAACTCAATTCAATTTGCATGTAGAGGTTAGCAGACATATGGAGACAGGCGGACGTCCGTGTGCGTTGCAACATTTGAACACCTGGGGAGGATTTTCCATCCGACTGTCTGCAGACGTTTGCAAACGTTTGTCTGCTGCTGTGTTTGTTTGCCTAAGTGGATAATGTTGACTGGAGCATGATTAGTGGAGTAATTGCTTATATCAATACTGAAGACGTTCCAAATCAGGTGGATGAGAATTCAAAGGGAACGAACTAGAAATGTGGTAGCCTAATGAAGGAACGGAATAGAGGAAAATATTTGCGGTAAACAAACTATAGTGAGGTCCACGTTATAATGGCAGTGAAGGAAGATACGAGAACAACGTTGTCAAATTGACTCCATTCTGCCACTGAGTGTACACAGCTGTTATTCAATTCATCCCATTAAATTTGATCTGATATTAATTTAAATTCCTTTGATTAAATTATAAATTTCATGTCAAATTAATTAAATTCATCAATAAAATCAATTTTTTCATAATTTGATTCTAAACTTTGATTTTATAACTGAGATCAGATTTACAAACCTGAAATGGCGGCTAATTAAGGCTTCGAAACAACAGCAATTAAGTTATTCGCTAGGTATTCTATTCCAATTTATTTTAAAAATAATAGAAAAATAGAAATCCTATCTATAATAAGATAATTTTAATAGAAATAATTCTGAAATAACCTTTCAATATTATTTATACCGGTACCAGTGTTGTAGGCCTAACCTATTCCGGTAAACTGAAGCATGGAAGAAGTCTAGGATGGTCTCAAAGTTATTAGTTGCAAACTTTTAAAGTTGCATTTCAAGTATAATTTGTGTTTCTCATACGGTAATATCTAAAAATAATTTCATGTATTCAAAAATATATTTAAAATCAATCATACGACTACTCTACATTAGAATTTTGTTATAAATCAAAATAAAACATAGCGGCTGAGTATTGTACAGTCACTGTCAAAAGTGAAATAAAATATTTCTGGCCAACTGACAACATTGCAAAGCTAGAGAGAGATAGTGCTATCTGTTTTGTTGCATGTTAGACAAGGATAACAACACTATTATCAATCATACACTGCCATTATAACGTGGACCTAACTATAGCTATTTCATACATTGTGCTATAATAAACTCATGAATATTAGTATTTTTGTCTTATATAAAACAGTTCTCACTAAAATTTAGCCAATTTGTACTCGTAGTATTCAAGTAACAGTGATTTGAGTAAGTAGTTGTCAGTTGTTGGGTGATTCAAACACTCTTGATCATTGCATTCCAATGTCTGATTTCACCAGTATGTCTGAGACGTTTTTATAACTTCTAGAGGGAAAAATATCTGACTTTTTGTCTCTTATTACAGGCGGAGAGGCCAAACTGGAACGAGTGGCCCCAGTGGTGATGAAGGTAAGTAAATACTCGTCTATGTTAGAATAGACTTGAATAATTTGTACGTTTTTTATTTTATTCCGTAATAATTCCTCATTTAACCTTCCGGTAGTCGCGCCCTACTCAATCACACGAGCATTCGCGTGTTGTATTTTGTACAACATCCAATTTTCCAAGTGTTATGTTCTCAAAACATATTAATTAATTGTATAATTACTTTTCCATTTTCTTGGACTACGCCTATGAACATTTGGATGATTACCATTTCATAGCCCAATAAGGTACATCAAGCAAAGCCATCAATTCTGTGTTATTGGTTCGTTTACAGTCTTTCCCTATCTTATGCACAGTGCGACTTATGCACTGTCGCGACTAAATGACACCTAAAGACTGAATCATTGCTCGGTTGATACTGCAACTCAGTGGAGTGATGGGGGAAAGTTTTGGAATGCATAGGTGACTCATTCACTGACACCACCCCATTCAATAGTTATGTGCATTGTACCTTTTTACAACAGCGCGACTGCCGGAAGGTTAATAGATCAATTTCAATTTTTTGTTTGATTATTGGAAGTGTAAAAGTGAAAATGTAACCATTCTTTTGAAAATGGTTCTGTTTATAGAATTTGGGAGAAGAGCAGTTTTAGGAACTCTTGCTTTGTAACTGGTACTTCATAGTTGAAGAGTGCCTAGTCTAAGTATTCCATGAGTAGAAATAGTATTCTTTGTAAGAAATTTTCTAGAATAACACACGTTTCGCATTCAATGAGAAATTTTAAGTAATGATGTAGTGTTATTATTTGGTTTTGCAACAACTACTGATTTTGAATATTTGGAACCTCAGATCAGCCAGATTTCAAATAGTCTTGTATATAAAATTAGATGAACATAACCTAGAAGGCTATGTGTGATTATGTTTTAAAAGGTTAGGGTGTGATCACAATGAATGCGTATATGTGCAAGTGCACGCTTGGTTATGCTTGTCCAAGTGTGAAGTTGAGAAACAAAATGTGGAAGAGCAATAGGAACACTCACATTGAACGCGTGCATTTGCTAGTTGCGTTAAGTGTGAGCAGCCACATCCAAGTCACAATGGCACTTTCCAGATTTTGTTTTTCGGCTTATGCATGATCTGACGTGCACTTATACAAATACGCATTCAATGAGATTACACTCTAAAAGGAAAGGTTCAGGAGGTTAGGTTTTGGCTTTCAAATGGCAATATGTTAATATTATTCGAAACGTTTTGATAATTGATGATATGGATGGCGATGATACTGTTTCTTTATAATAATTGCATTGTAAAAATATTTGTAAAATATGTCAGTGTTGTGAATAAATTTCAATTTCAATATGATTGATTATCGTTTGAAATGGATGCCGGAGTGTATGTAGAATTTTTAGTGGGGTTTGAAGATTAGAATTTTGCTGGTATATGATTGTTTTTTGAGATGGAAAACCATTATTGCCAAAGATATTGCGAAAGGTACAAGCTTCTGCACATCGAACGCTCCTCAGGGTACAGAAGCTGATCATGAGGGTCATCAACCAGAAGCCTCCACGCTATTCATCAGACCAGCTATTCAATGAGTTTGACGTAATGGATCCAAGACAGCTTTTCTCCAAGGAGATAATATGCAGATTACACAAGAAACCAACAACATTTCAAACCAGAAACCACAACACCAGATACAGGAATCTTCTCATCACTAGTGTTGCAAGGAAGGCACTATACCAGAGACATTTCAATCATTTAGCACAAAAATTATATAATCTACTTCCTGCAAACTTCAACAGATTAATCATCCTAGAAAGTTCAAAACAATAGTACCTACACAATTGGTTGATGAGCAAAGGAATACAGAACACAGAAAACATTATTTCAAACAACAACTAACCATCTAATGACTTACTAAACACTAACTAATTAATAATCCGCACACAAAAAACCAAACAAAACCTATCTGGAACATGGTACGCCATAGTGGAGCAGGCCAATTTCCACACAGAAAAAACTAAACAAGTAGAGGACACTTTTTGTGTAGTTGAGAAGTTGATATTGTGGTAATTATTCATATTGCATTTAAAAGACTAAGAAATTGTCAAAAACCACAGATTTATTGATACACTACTTAGAAAGTCCGGTTTCGGTTATTACACTATTGTCAATCTCTGAGTTTAGTTTATCAGAGATTGACAATGGTGTAATAACCGAAACCGGTCTTTCTAAGTAACAATAAATCTGTGGTTTTTGACAATTTCTTAGTATTTTTCATTCAAGTAGAGGACACATTATAAGATTTTTTTGTAACTAACTATTGAATGGTATTGTAATTTATCTAATATTTTGTATAATTGATGTTGTAGTTTTAGTTTTTTTGGGAAATAAGCATTTATTTATTCAATTTTAGATAATTAACACAAATAACGAAAAGTTGAAATACTCGCACATTTGAAAACCAGGTAATATGAATGAATCCTTGAATGTTTCAATTGCAGAAGAAGCAGATACCGATCTGGAAACTGACAGACTTCTTGGACAGCAAAGAACTGATGATCATGGCTTCTACGAGGAGAAAGTGGTCAGTCATCCAAACTTCCTACAATTTCTTCTATTTTTCTATAAATGTTAAATTCTGTAATCCATCTATTGATTGTTCCAGTTTCATGTACACTCTTATTGGTGCATACGTCACTTACATGTTTTACAATAATGCAAAGGAATGAGTTACTTCCTTCTTATTGTTGTTGATATATTAAGTGGTTAGAATTTGACCCTTGTATTTTCTCTGTACCCTCTGTTGACCTACCTTTTTCTATGTGTTTTTATTGAGCTACATTGTACGGACTTGGACGAGGCCTGCGGTACTGAAATCAAACATATTCTGGTGGTTTTCTTATGGATTCAAATTTTCCACTATCTTTGTGAGGACAATAGTCTTCATTTATAACTTTATTATGTTCAAAATTTTAAGAAAACTTCGAACTTTCTCCTATGCACAAGAAGGGTTGAAATTTTTCCACTAACATAATCTTAAGTCTGTTTATAATCTTGATTTATTTCTCTTCAATCACTTTATTTCTTTTTTTGAACGTGCATCATGGAGTTTAGTTTTATATTTCTGGACCCAACTTGGTGTATTTTCAATCTTGATGGATTTCTCTTCAATCATTTTATTTCTTTTCTTTGTACTATCATCATGGAATTTAGTTTTATATTTCTGTACCGATCTTGTTGTATTTCCAATCTTGATGGATCTCTCTTCTATCACTTTTTTTTAACGTGCCTTAATGCAGTTAAGTCTGCAACCATGTTAGTGTATTTTACACTACATTGTGTAGTGTAGAAATACACATACCTCGTTCTAAAATACTAGATAAATTGTGATTAATAGTATTTTTTAAAAGTAACAATAAATTGAAAATAACTGGTCTATTCGATGCTCTCCATCCAACATTAGGAAAATAACTATGATTGAAATTAAGAGGAAAACATTATATAAACCTGTGTGCCAGTTGCACAGAAGCCGGTTAAGTTTTAACCGTGACTAATTCCACGAGAACCAATCAGAGAAGGCTACGGCTTCTCTGATTGGCTCTCGTGAAATTAACTACGGTTAAAATTTAACCGGTTTTTGTGCAACCGGGCCTCTATGTTGTAAAAACCAGTGGGTAATCTCTTTGCAACAGTAGGAAAATAATTATAATGTTTATTTATTTATTCATTCATTATGTATTTATTTTTTTACAAAGACGACTCTCTAGAAGTATTTTAAGCCTAGGTGATGATGATGGGATGAATGATAATACAATGAAGGTAGAGTTATGAATGAATAAAAATTATAGGTTATGCTATCCACTTGAATTGATTTGAGTCCAATTTTCAGTCCAGAAATGAATAAACTACAAATTTGGGATTGATTTGATCAAAAACCGAATATAATAGAATGATTACATTCAATAAACTTTCAGAACTTGAAAATATTGAGTTAAAAAAATTTTGAACCAGAAATAAATTTTGATGTAGATACACAGAAGTGTAAAGTAGGAAATAATATAATATGATGTTGTTGGATGTTGTGAACGCACAGGGGTGGAGAAAAGCGAAGACGAGGGGTAGTTCGGGTGTTGTTGTCACCCCCATCAACAACAACAACAACAACAATAACAACAACAGTAACAGTAACGGCACAAGCAAGCCATCACCGACGCAGTCTGTGTCGTCGGGTGGAGGGGGTGGAATAGGGGAGGGTGGTGGAGGTCCCCCCACCACCTCTCTCAGCCCTCACTCCCCCTCCTCGCCTCCCTCTTCCGCCAATGAAACCGCCGCCAACGGAAAGGCGAAAAAGGTGCGGCACTTCCGCATGTCCTCTCTCTCTCTTTCCCGGTTGCACAAAAGCCTGTTAAAATTTAACCTTAATTAATACCACGAAAACCAATCAGAGTAGCCTTCTTTCCAAGACAGCCTTCTCTGATTGGTTCCCATGTATTAAATCATGATGAAAATTTAACAAGCTTTTGTGCAATCGGGCCTCTCTCTCGCATGTCGCCGCATGCGTCCCTCTTTCTCTCAATAATTAATTATTGCATGTACTTGCATCCGTAGAACCTACTAACTTGTCAAATGTTTTATTTCATGAAACGTCTTTTTAAAATGTAACATATAGCTATCATGAATTTATTCTCGTCTCTCTACAGTTGAAATCCCTGTCTTTATAATTCGTTTAAGGCCACCCTCAACGACAGGACAAGTGTGTTGAACATTTGCACAGTACACACATCTTGTCATACAAATTCAATTTTATTAATCCAAAAAACTTTGCAACTGACAATGTCAACCGGTATTGAAAAATACATAAAATAAATAAGATTATAAAAATTGTAAGTATTATTGTTGTGTCATCACAGCTAAAGGTTTCGTTCAAAATTTTTTGAGATCGGGGCTTTTTATTGGAGGAAATCTACAGTTTCAGTGATTATACTCAACACTGAAGAAGAGAACAAACTGTTCTATCCATAAATTATAATCTAAATTCTTACCCATTAAAAAAAGCAATGAGTTGGACAGCCAATAGTAGCTTTTAGTTTTAGTATAAATCACTGTTTACTGTAGGTTTAGTATCAATTACTGTAATGAAATTTGTAACGTGGAACAGCTTGATAAACTACGCTTCCTTCATCTATGTCAATTCACAATCTTCATTAGTTCTACGTACTATAGTATTCGGAGAGTCTATCCATAGTTTATTTTAAAAACAATAGTGACCGCCGTTTAATTTTTGTGATTTTGTGCTCAAAATAACATACTAAATCGATCCCAACCAAAAATTTTATGACAGGTATGTTGGCACTGGACGTGCACTTTAGCCGAAGTTTTTATGTCTTCAAGAGTGTAGACATGAACTTATTGCTCTTTATCTAGATGACTATAACATTATCTTTTTTCCACCTTACAATCCGCGCTTTAAATAGTTTCTAGTGCTTAAGAATCTTAGAGCAATTTATCCTATTTTGAAACACAATATAAAACATTTGGTAGTGATGTATTGACCTGAACCTTTCTTACATCCCAACCTTCTAAAATTCGTTTGGGACTAGTAATCAGCATGATTGAATTTTAAGTTAAAACAGGCTTTTGTGCAACCGTTCACATAATGTTAACTCATAAGATAACAGGTGATCTACGCTCATGCTGTGTTATTGTTTATCAGATTATAACCTTAATTAATCGTGCCGCCACTAATTTATTAAAATGGTTAATTTTTATTCTCTACCTTTTCTTTTTTACGATAGTTTTCTTCTGATAATTACTCATTTGCAGTGAATAATCCAATATAAACCAATTGCTGTAAATACATTAAAATTCTACACGAAGTGCTTCAACATATAGTTGTCATTCATTCATTGATACACTTAGAAATGAAGGTACTAGAAAATTTTCTATTTTTAAAATTTTAGAAATGTTATCTATAGAAATGCATATTTAGACATGCAGTGCTTGTAATAGGTTTTTAATGTTTATGTAATGCATTTTAATTTAAGCCATGTAAACATTTTAGTTCTAAGTTAGGCTATTTTTTTAAAATTTAATTTTTCATATTTATTTACGCAGCTTCTTGAACATGCTTAAATAATTTATTAAGGTTATCAGGCTTTTCTAATGCTTATTAAGATTAGTAAACCGAATTTATTTTAGATAGTGAACTACAGTATATTAATTTACAATGCAAATTCCTCATAATATTCATTACAGTATATTTTATATGAAGCTGAATATTTCACCTATAAAAAATAGAATATGTTTGCATTAATACTTTGCATCTTGGTAGAGTTAGTATCAAGCATGTATTCTTTAACTCAAATTGTAAGTTATCTCCATATTCCATTCTATTATACTCAGATTCTATACATAAAGTATCTAGCAATAGCTTTTTAAAATACTAACCCTTATTTTTATGTGCTTCAACTAGCATTAAAATTACACCTTAATAATATTTTATTCTGTATTTTTTCACAATCTCGTCAATAAGATGAATTTAGTTTTTCTCTTGGCTCAAATATTATGTGCAAAAAAGAATTATTATTAAACGAAAATCCAAATTAAATGCTGTAATTCACCCCGAAGACTTCTGCTACTGCAAATATTGACAAGCTCGGGCTGACAAATAATTTTTGAATAGTATCGCTCATCGAATTTCCATCTAGCTGTTTACCCTGTTGTCAATATTTGCAGTCGCAGAAGTCTTCGGGGTGAATTACAGCATTTAATTTGGATTTTCGTTTAATAATAATAATTCATTCATTAGCATTTGAACAATTGCAATATCTCAGTAATTTCCATCTGTAGAATAATTATTATCTTGAACACTAGAATATTTAAGAATATTATTAGCTTGGCAACATTAGAAGTTGTTCTTGTGTTGCATCTTTACAAATAGTTGATTTAATGATTGCAATTCAATTAATTTCATCAATTTTTTTATATTGAAATATGATTCGAATAATGGATAATAATTAATAGTAAGTAGTTCCAAATATCATGTTATATTAATTTAGTATTAAAGTTATATTATTTTAGTAGAGGAATTAAATCAAATTTATATATTTTAGAACAATCTTGGGAATACAATTTAATAGCATTTGTAAATGATCAATTATGAGGATTTACCATGAATAATAATTCCATAGTCTGATTTTTTAATCAGTGGATTGGCCGTAATGCGCCAATCGCATGGCCCCCTCGTTCCCCAGACTTAACACCGCTGGATTTTTTCTTATGGGGTTTTATAAAAGATATGGTGTATGTACCTCCTTTGCCAGCCACTCTAACTGAACTTATAGCAAGGATTTGCGCTGCTGTTGAGCAAGTTACACCTGAAATGCTAGTGCGAGTCTGGGAAGAAATCGACTAACGATGGGATGTATGTAGGATAACTAACGGAAGTCACATAGAAAATCTTTAGTTTAAGGTAAAAAAACTTGAAGTGTTTTCCTTTAAAACAACACCAAAACCAGCTCTGTACCTTGTTTAATAAGATTTATATAAATTTTCAAAGTTGTAATGTCCTTTTTGAATCACTCGGTATATACCGTGGCTCTTGTGGTATTTTATCAAGATTAAAATCGAACAGGCTTTTGTGCAACCGTTCACATAATGTTAACTCATTTGATAACAGGTGATCTATGCTCATGTTATTGTTTATCAGATTATAACCTTATATTAATCGTGCCGCCACTAATTTATTAAAATGGTTAATTTTTATTTTTTACCATTTCTTTCTTTACGATTGTTTTCTTTTGATAATTACTATTTTGCTAATTTAGACCAATTGCTGTAAATACAGTAAAATTCTACACAAAGTGCTTCAACATAATAATATATAGTTCTCATTCATTCTTTGATAACCTTGAAAATGAAGGTACTAGAGTTTTTTCTGTTTATAAGATTTTAGAAATTTTATGTATATAAATGCTTGAAATAGGTTTTTAATGTTTATGCAATGCGTTTTAACTTGAGCCATGTTCTAGTAAACATTTTAGTTTTATTTTATTTTTTGGAAATTTATTGCTTTAAATTTATCTACGCAGCTCCTAGAACGTGCTTAAATAATTAATTAAGATTATCAGGCTTCTAATGCTTATAAAGATTAGTAAACCGAATTTCATTTAGATAGTGAACTACAGTATATTTTATATGAAGCTGAATATTTCACCTTTAAAAAATATAATATGTTTGCAAACTTAATAATTAGTAACTGATTATTAATAAATACTTCATGGATTCGCATGTTTAATACTTTGCATCTTGGTAGAGTTAGTATCAAGCATGTATTCTTTAATATTCAAATTGTAAGTTATCTATATATTTCATTCTATTATTCTCAGATTCTATAAAGTATCTAGCAATAGCTTTTTAAAATACTAACCCTTATTTTTATGTGCTTCAACTAGCATTAAAATTACACCTTAATAGTATTTTATTCTGAATTTTTCACACTCTCGTCAATAAAATAAATTTGTTTCTTCTCTTGGCTCAAATATTATGTGCAAAAAAGAATTATTATTAAACGAAAATCAAAATTAAATGCTGTAATTCACCCCGAAGACTTCTGCTACTGCAAATATTGACAAGCTCGGGCTGACAAATAATTTTTGAATAGTATCGCTCATCGAATTTCCATCTAGCTGTTTACCCTGTTGTCAATATTTGCAGTCGCAGAAGTCTTCGGGGTGAATGACAGCATTTAATTTGGATTTTCGTTTAATAATAA
This sequence comes from Nilaparvata lugens, assembly GCF_014356525.2. NCBI lineage: Eukaryota > Metazoa > Arthropoda > Insecta > Hemiptera > Delphacidae > Nilaparvata > Nilaparvata lugens. The sequence goes on from NC_052505.1 coordinate 91,364,236, forward strand.
TTATTAATACATTAGCATTTGAATAATTGCAATATCTCAGTAATTTCCATCTGTACAATAATATTATTATCTTGAATATTAGAATATTTAAGAATATTATTAGCTTGGCAACATTAGAAGTTGTTCTTGTGTTGCATCTTTACAAATAGTTGATTTAATGATTGCAATTCTATTGATTTCATTAATTTTTTATATTGAAATATGATTTGAATAATGGATAATAATTAATAGTAGTTCCAAATATCATGTTATATTAATTTAGTATTGTTAAATAGAGGAATTGAGACAAAATTTAGAACAATCCTTGGAATACAATTTAATAGCATTTGTAAATGATAAATTATATCAGAGCTTACCATCAAGTATTCATATATGATAATGCAAAATGGCATTAATCCGTATCAAATTCTATACGGTACTCCATTCAGCGTTTTTTATGTTTATTGAAAAAAATTATCCCTGTCATATGAGACAGCTCCTCTACTCTAGAAATCTATTTTGTTACCATAACTAATTTGCAAACTTATTGTTTTATTACAGGATAAAGAAGGAAGCAAGAAAAAAGGACGTAACAGAGAAGGTAATTGCGTCATTTTCATAATTTTATTTTTATATTTCTTACGGATAAATCTGAGAATAATTGATTCCGATAGGAAACCTTTAGTATCATTCTTTGTTTGGGGTAAAAAAGTATGTCTACTGCATACTCACAATATAACGCTTTGTTAGCTGTCTCATTGATATACTCCCAGTTAAACTCCTTTAGTGCTGGGGTATAGTTGTGACTATGAAGGCCAACTAGTGTATATTAAGCGTTTTATCTGGCACCAACCTAATCAGCCAATCGGAGAGCTTTTTGCTCTGCCGAGACTAAAAACGCTGTCTGAAAACGCCTGAAAAAACGCTTAATATGGTCTGGCCTTTATTCTCTCATTGAATTTGTAACCGCTCACTCTGCAGTGTGATTAAGGCAGGTCACACACCGATTAGTCAAGACAAGACTAGTCACGTTTAGTCACAATACTTCACATTGTTGCTTATGATGCACCTCACTGATTAGACATGACTCCATAAGCAACTATGTGAATATAAATAGAAATGAAAATAAAAATCTCAGTGCCCTAAAAGGTACTTTTATTTCTATTTCTATTATTATTACATTATAAAAATATAAATCTCAGTACCCTAAAAGGTACTTTTATTTGTATTTCTATTATTATTACATTATAAAAATATAAATCTCAGTACCCTAAAAGGTACTTTTATTTCTATTTCTATTATTATTACATTATAAAAATATAAATCTCAGTACCCTAAAAGGTACTTTTATTTCTATTTCTATTATTATTACATTATAAAAATATAAATCTCAGTACCCTAAAAGGTACTTTTATTTTTATTTCTATTTATATTACAAGTAGCTCTATACAGAAAAGAGACAACTATGTGAAGTATTGTGACTAAACGTGATTAGTCTTGTCTTCTATATATTATATGAAAGCGAAATGGCACTCACTGACTGACTAACTCACTCACTCACTCGCAGAACTAAAAATCTACCGGATCAAAAACGTTCAAATTTGGTAGGTATGTTCTAGCCCCCCGGCTAGACGGATAAGGCGAGCGAAGCGAGCCTGACGGCTAGTGACTAATCGTTGTGTGACTAGCCTAATTGTTTTTAACACAACTAATCTCTACAATCTATCCGCAATGCTATGCTCATTAAGGCTGGGCGTACACCGATTAGTCAAGACAAGACATGATCAGACACTTTTAGTCACAATACTTCACATAGTTGCTTATGAAGACATGTCTAATTGCATTGACTAATCAGTGTGTGTTGCTTAGCCTTAGGCTGGGCGTACACCGGTTAGTCAAGACAAGACAAGACATGATCAGACACATTTAGTCACAATACTTCACATAGTTGCTTATGAAGACATGTCTAATTGCAATGACTAATCAGTGTGAGTTGCATCATAAGCAGCTATGTGAAGTATTGTGACTAAATGTGTCTGATAATGTCTTGTCTTGACTAACTGGTGTGCGCCTAGCCTAATGGTATGCTGGACTTGGAATATCTGTTTTTCAAATTGAACACTGTTCAGATATGAAAACTTGACCTTCAGATATGGAACTTGAAAATGTACTTGAACTTAGAAACCTGGGATTTTTGGAAAAATAACTTACATAACACTGATCTTGTAGCAGGCCTCTAAACAGCATGATTTGTAAATAACATAATATATATGTATCAATTACTTATTTTTTGTCCTTGAATATTTTGAAACTGTATACAAGTTTGATAAATTGTTATTGAAACTGTTATAGCTATTTTATCAAAAACTTGACTAAGCTTTGAATCCGAAAACTTTTTCGTCATCATCAAGAAACCAAGTTTTTTTATGAAAATGTGAACGTCTCTTATGCATCATTATAAATGTATTATGTATCCCTCAGAAAAATTAAAAATAGTTCCTATTATAGATTCGCCAATAGAATTATAAATTATTGTTAAATATAACGATCCTCTATTCAATAAAACATTTATTGGAAGGCCAAATCAGAATGAAAAAGCTCCCCAATAAATTTTCCTAGACGTGAATTTATCAGCTCTGAATTAAATAATATAAAATGTTTCATGAGTCTTGATTTATGTATGTGATGTAGTACTGAATTGTGAATGTAAACAGAACTGTCTCATCTTGAAATCAGCTAGAAATTTCCTGTAGTGGTTTAGTTTCATGAACTATTAGTGAACTATCCCTCAGAAAAATAAAAATAGTTCCTTTAATAGAATCGCTAATAGAATTATAAATTATTGTTAATCACTATTTTATTGTTATCGTGCACTAAGGACGCTAAAAGTTATTTAAATATTCAATGAGCTTCTAGTCGAGGACCAACATTTATAGATAGATTTCTGTAATATGAACATTTTTTTACTGTTAGTGAAGCCTTGTGTAACGTTTTATTTTATGAGATGTAAACTGTTGTTTTCTTATTTCCTTTTTACGTTCTGAATAATATCGGACTTTCGATTAATTTGTGGTAAGTTTCGTATATTGGCTCCTAATGTGAATGGGACGTTTTGTTTTGTTGATTATTGAGTTGGCCTCTTCAGATTTGAATATTGTTGATATCTATTTTGTTTATTTCGTTATTTAGGTAATCATTGCTTTCCTTATCTATGAAACCGGGTAGAGCTATGTTGCATTCTTTATTCAGTACCTTGTTAGTAGCATGTTTGTCCATTGAAACATTGAGTGTTTCCTGCATTTGCATCCTTGGATAGAATACAGTTTCTCCTTTGGTGGACAGCTTTCAAGATAGATTTTTCATCTGTTTATTTGTAATCATTGTAATATTCCATCTCATTTCTTTCTCCCCTACTGCCTACTTGAATTAAACGACTGATGTTCTTGCAATTTTTCATTTATAAAATTGAAAACTGAACAGTGCATGAAGTATTAAATCAATCTTATTTTGCGTTCAAACACAATAATGTGTATGCAAAATTATTTTTCCATTTTCAACTTCATTACGTGTGAAATCGTTCAATTCCTAAACATTACTGAAAGCGAAAAGTTTAGCATGTAAAAATTATTTCAATTGAATTTGAAGGGACAAATCTAGTTTGAAATTTCAATTTATACATTGAAAATTTTTGCTGTCATGGAAGTTGTTGTATTATACGTTGATAAATTTTCCATTTGAGAATTTAAATACTGTAGCTATACTTCTTTAAATATTCTATAAATGTGTATTGCATGAATTCCATTTCTTGAGTATGAGTGTATTCAGTCTTTTGCCCTACAAAAGTAAAGTTTTAGTAGTTAGATTTTCTAATACTTCTGGTTATTGGTTCTCAACCCTTCATCCATTTATACTATTGTTATATAACTAGAAACGTCAGATATAACAATGTCAGATGATGATAATCATATTAGATATAACAATGATGGATGGCCAATGTATTGTTTTTGGTAAGCTTTCCGGTTAATTTACCGGTCAATTGCTAAATTGAAAAAAAATAATTTATCTATTGATTCATCCAGACAAATTCAATACTGTAACTGTTTAATTTGGACTACTATTTTATGGACTAATTATTAAAATTCCTTGTTTTTCAAGTGTTGAAATCAATAACAAAGGTGTAGCAATAAATATTCCATTTTTGAGATACTTCAAGCATGACTAAGACATTGCATTATTTCCAGTGGACAGTTAAACTTCTTTACTGTTTTACCTAGTTTTGTTCAACAAGGAACCATGAACATTTAAAAATGTTTTTGTATTTTTATAATTTTTCCAGTGGACATAGCTATCCTCAAAATTGATCTTCAATATTTCACGCAATCTTGGAAGCTTTCAATTCGTCCTTAAAAATTTCTGTCATTAAGATAGTTGCAAATTAAGATACTTGCAAATTTTTGAAATACAATTCTCCTTAGATTTTTATGTGTAATTCCATTTAATCGATGACAAATGTGGAGTCTCTATATCCGAATCTGTTGTACATTAATATTGTAATTACCCGATTGGAAATATATATTTGCATTCAAGCATTTTATGTGCAGCATGTTTGTACTCGTCATTCAGGAACGATGCATGTACATAATTGCTTAGAACTCCCCCTTTCTCAAGTATTGCTTTAAAAAATTTGCTAGTTGATACTATAGTTATTATTATTCTATTCGTTTTACAAAATAATGTTTTGGTTTTCATTATCGTATTACTAGTATAATATTTAAATAATTTTAAACTACAGTTAGTTCCTCTTCAAATTTACTATGATTCTTGCATATTTCACTAGGTATTATCATAGAGAAATATCCCATGGTAGATATCCCATGGTATAGGGCGTTTATGTCGCAACTTTTACTGTTATCTCAAGCTGATAGTCCACGTAGCTCTTTCCTGTGAAGCTTTATGACGCTGGTAGTCTCTCATATTGTGCCGTTCATACACTCTTACCCGGTCAAAACAGTAATAATCGACAATAATCGGCTTGAGATAACAGTAAAAGTTGCGACATAAATACCCTATACCATGGGATATCTACTTACGCTATTGCTTCTCTATGGTATTATTCTGTTTTGATAATTTGGTCAATTTAGTCTTTCCATGAAAACAATTGACATCAATTGTGAGGCTTAACCCTACAGAGACACACTTACTTTATGCTAACACAGTAGACACACTGGGGTGTTGAACACCCCAATTTAATTTTGTTTTTTCTTTGAAAGATATGAAAAAAATACTTCATCATTTCTTAATCATTTTTGTTCCAAGTGCATACAAAAATCAAAAGTAAAGCACTGCTTATCAATATTTATACTAATTTTAGAAGTACCATGTTCCGCCTAAGTGTTGGAGCTCCTAATCCGGTTTGAACGAATGGCTTGATCATTGCCAACGACAACTTCATCAAAACTCACGTCTCTTCATTTTATTGTTTTGAATCTCAAGTTGTAGAGAATCATAGCATTTATTCCAATCTGATCCATCATCCCATACCACATTCGTAGTGACAATACAAGTAAATCTTTGTAATAAAAGTGTTTGATAAAAGTCCTACGTAGAATACACTCTGGGGTGTTAGACACCCCAAATGAAGAACAAGATGATCTGGTGACCTTGTAGAATGCTATTACTGACTGGAAGTGGTGGAGAGTAGTTGACAATACTACAAACCTAATTTAGACTGGGCATAAATTCCCATATGTTTGATATTGTCAACTTCAGAACAGAAAAAAATCCCTGGGGTGTGAAACACCCCAGTGTGTCTCTTTAGGATTAGTTAGCATTTACATCTTAATAGACAAAAACAAAATATACCTAGTGAACAATCCTTGTATATGAACTTACAAGTATGCTCAAGGTTGTTTCCTATATTATGAATAGTTTCTGCAAGGAAATTAATTCACATAATAAATAGCATTTATGATTATGAATTCATAATCATGCTCCTGCAAAATAATCATTGCTGATTCCAATCTCTACCCCTTCAACTGGTATTTTTATTTATAATGAAATAATATTACAAAATAGTTTTTAAATAATTTTTTCCTGTGTGGAACAGTTATGATTCACGAACCGGCAGTGCTGATAGAAGGCGTGCTATTCAGAGCGCGGTACCTGGGATCGACTCAGCTGGTCTGCGAAGGTCAGCCAACCAAATCGACGCGGATGCTGCAAGCCGAGGAGGCCGTCTCCAGAATCAAGGTCAGACCCAAGGTCATTCATCATAGTAGCCAATCAGATTGCACTTGACCCTCCCTCAGACTTGAAGCTTGAACACGTTTTAAATCATAGTGAATTGAGTGAGCTATACCTGCCGTTTTCTCGTTAGCCCCCTACTTGCAAGTGCATTTACTAGCTTATCTACATGTTCATGGCGAATATAAACAGAATTTACAACCTTAAGCCTGGTTTTCATTAGTAGAGTTAGTAGTCGAGTAACTGGCTTACTAACTCTACTCTACTCTACTTAGTCGAGTCACTGTTTTCACTACAATTGAGAATAGTAGGTAAAGTTGTAAGCAAGATGTGCCTTCACCAATTATGTAAGGAGGGAAAAAACTATTATAACAAAAGAGAACAGAATAACTAGAACATTAATGAGTCTTTAACATATTCACATTTAAACAAAACAAGATTAATTTTGTTATAAAAAACATTATTCATATGAATTTAATGGGGAAAACACTCGCTAATGATGATTCAATCTTTGTAGTTATGAAAATTTAAAACAATGGTCTCATCCAGAACTTTTTTAATTTTAAAACTCTAAAATTCTGATCAATATGAGATAAATATAATTATGATTCATATATATATATAAGAATATATATATATATATATATATATATATATATATATATATATATATATAATCATATATTATATGTCCCATATGACCAGGTGACAAAGTGTGTTGTCTAGTGAACAGAACTAACCTTAAAATGCCAATATCAAATCAAATCAAATTTTATTCACAATTTCAAAAAAAAACAATTTAGGGTCCTGCCAAACCTGTAGGTTTTTCGGCGGGTGCCCAATCACAAAAACAATATTAAGAACATAATTAGGTAAGTTTACTAGGAATTTTTTTGACATTCGAAGTTCGAAATAAATAAAGAAAAAGACAATATGTAATGTAATAAAAACAGGAAAGTATAAACTAAAAAATAACTTTACAAAGTTTGTTGAATAAGAAAAATCAACTGAAAAGTATGAAAAAGAAGAAGAAAAATAGAAAGAAGGATTGTTTCACACTATCTTGATAAAACATTTCATCGCTGAGGCAGGCGGCAGTGTCAACAATGAGAAAAATAGAATTTCAGCCAGCCAGAACTTAGAAATAATATAAAAACTCGCTGGTAATTGTGTAGCCAAATAATAGTAACAATAATAATAATATATATTATAGATAATCTAAGTATATAATAAATTATAAGTTGTGTGTTCACATTAATATTAAGATACATCATTATGTATTATCAATACATTTTAATAAATTAACACTACTTGAACATTCATTTATTTATTCGTGGACAGAATCACAAATCATATAAATATGATTAGGAAGGAATAACAGGCTTGGCCCAAATCTATTTCATTCCCAAATTTTGATAAATTAATAAAATGTCCAAAAATAGGTTATGTTTCTACTATTTATTAACAATTTCTAATAAATTAATACTTTATAATAAATAACAATACTTCTTAAACTTGATAGCCTACGGCACAACTCTACTCTACTAGCTCGAGACTGTTTTCATTAGCATAGTAGTGGTATAGTGAGGTCCACGTTATAATGGCAGTGTTTGATTAGCAATGGTATTGCTATCCTTGTCTATCATTCAACAAAGCGGATAGCGCTATCTCTTTCTCGCTTTGCTCTGTTGCCAGATCGTCTCTTAACAATGTAAAATTAATAATTAATTAACAAAATACTTCATTTTAATTATGAAATTATTGAAAAATATAATTTATTGCTTAATAAAATAATATTGATTATTTTAAACGAGAATGGACAGATAATATTACATCAATAAACCTGTATCAGCTACCGTCTATAGAAGGCATTGACAAGACTGAGGATCGGCAATGTTGTTCTGCTATCTTTCTGCCATTATAACGTGGACCTCACTATAGAGTAGAGTGAGAAGCGGTGGTGGGGGAAGGCAAGTGGTAGAGTACTATCCCACGGTGCTATACCACTCTACTCTACCATGAACGTTTTCATTGGGAGAGCTCACAAGATAGTTAGTACTTGCCCAGGGCAACTCTACCACTAACTCTACAAATGAAAACCAGGCTTTATTCAAATCTATTTGTTCGATTTATGCACGTCAACATTTGCTGAAAGTCAATCGTTTGTCAACTCAAGTTAACTAGTTGTCTCCTAATTTTTCTCAAATCACCATCAACATCTTTTGAAATTCAGTCAAAATTATGTGTTACAACCATCAAGTAATGAAATAACTTATAGTTGAATAAGGGAGGAACTGAAGAGAAGCAATTCATAAAATTCATCACAAACATGAGTAATTCAAAATGTCATTTCGCAGCGCAAAGAAGTTTGGACCAAACGTCACATTTTAATAAATTGACATTGTAAAAGATTCAGTAATAATATTCATATTGAAATTAATTTATTCCAACATCATATTATTAATAATATACCAACCAATTATCAAATATTATTTTCAGATGTCTGATAGTGTGAAAAATATGTACAGATAAACGAAACATTTTATAATTGTCACAGTCGGCTTTAAAATACATTTACATTTGTACAGCAGTGTGAGCCATTAAAAAATAATTTCATTAAATTGGAGACACTCATTCTTGTGGTTGATTGGAACATTTCAATGTTTTCTTGTTTGTCGAAATTGTGGAGTGTGTACTCTCTCTTATTGGCTTTCGTTTTTTTTTATCGATAGTCACTGGTGTTATGATCGTTACAGTGTAATATATCATTTACTGGTGAAGTCATAGATGCATAATAACTTTTTGAACAACTAATTATAATTTTAAATTTGGATGAACTGACTCAGTCTCAACCATCTTATATTTATGTCCTATCATAGAGAAACATTAGCGTAAGTAGATATCCCATGTTATAGGGAATTTATGTCGCAACTTTTACTGTTATCTCAAGCCGATAACTGTCGATTATTGTGAATTTTTACTGTTTTGTTGGGGTGAGAGTGTATGAACGGCACAATTTGAGAGACTACCAGCGTCACACAGCTGCATAGGAAAGAACTAAGTGAACTATCGGCTTGGGATAACAGTAAAAGTTGCGACATAAACGCCCTATACCATGGGATATCTACTCGTGCTATCGTTTCTCTATGGTCCTATTCTATAATATATCATATTGAAAATCACAAAGGGAATCTTTATCAGGCGAATGTAATACAATCCTAATATCTCAATAAAGTACTGTTGATGAAGTGGATAGAAGAGGAATCATACGCCACAAAGAAGCATTAATATGAAATGAACTTGAATTGGAAAATAGAAATTGCATTCAACTATTATTTGAAATTATGAAATTTTTCATGAGCGTATTAATTGCCAGATACAAAAATATGAGTTGTTCATTACAAGCATTAAATTTGAAACCTCTTTATTCCTTTTTTTAGAATCACTTTCATAATAATCTACTTATTCTTATGCTCTTCCTATTTTTGATTGTCCTTCACAATTATTATTTGTATCTCAAGCATGTAAATGGTATTCTTCTTAATAGACTATTTCATAGTTTTAAAGGCTCGTCCAAAAGAACTCTCAAGGTGTGGATTAATAAAATATTTATTTTTGCTAGATGAGCTACAATATTTCTTCTGTCTTGATACAATCCATAACTTACTATTAAAAAAAAAATAATTATCTGCTACAAATTCTTGGTCTGAGTGAATTATAGCATATCCATCTCTAATACAAGGCCCCGGCCTACGATATTGCAACGTCGCAGTGTAGGCCTAGAATCTAATACATGGTTGGTGAAAATATTAAAAAAATACCAGCTGATTTTTTTCAACAATCATGTATTAAGGTGCGTACAGATATACGCGCCGCGAACATGAGCAATTCACTTTTAATCAGCTGATTATATCTGTATTTTTACAGAAACGGTAAGATACAGATATAAAAAGCTTGGCATCAGCTGATTAAAAGTGAATTGCTCATGTTTGCGGCGCGTAAATCTGTACGCACCTTTAGATTCTAGGCCTACGCTGCGACGTTGCAATATCGTAGGCCGGGGCCTTGTATTAGAGGTGGCTATGATTATAGAATTTAACTTGGAAAGTTTTGGATGAAGATATTTTTTGAAGTTTTTTAAAAAGTCTTAAATTTTTTAAGAGACTGATTGTGATCTTTCTATTGTTTTACAAAATGTTGTGAGTGTTGAAATTTTATATTCAGACTCATGGTTGTTGATAATGGCATCTGTTATTGTTATTCGTGTTCCTTTTTTTGTGTAACGAATGTGTACATAATATAAATGTTTGTAAGTATAGCCTTCATCAAGCTTTTTTAAAAATCGCGGAGACTTTTCTGTAGTTGCTTGTTTTGGTGTTAGCGTTTACTGTCAGGTGTGGAGTACATAGATGTTGGTCTTCAACGTGGAGTTTGCTTTTTTATCTCGGAAAATGTTATCCAATGCACGTGAACTAGCACTCACACACATACAAACATGTGTACTATTTAAGTATAAGATCACAGATACCAACACAGACACACCTCTCTGGCACCAACCATTGAAGTCTTGTCCCGTTAAATGGAGATTTAGTGTTTTGTTGACTAGATTTCAGCTTGATCGAATTGACGTCGGTTCTGGTGAAAGCAGCATTCAACTGATTTTGCTTCAAACCCCTGTAGATGACCCAACTGCATCCAAACTTGGACTGTGCATTCTCTACTGATTATGCTAGCGGAGCATGATGTTTTTACTAATGACCCTTTTCAACTTATCGGGAAATTAGCTGCCGAAAAAGTAATTGCGAATATGTTGTAAATAAAATATGCTTGCTCGTTAAATGATTGTTTACAAAAATTCAGTGCACCTACCATATTAGCCAATACATATATTATGTACTTCTATTTCTTTTGCACCAATCTTATTTACAATAATTAATCACCTGCACAAATACTTGCACTGCAATTTATACTTATTCATTCATGTTGGTGAGATGTAACTAACACTCTTATTTAACTTAGTGGATTTGTCCTTAATTTCGTCAAGATTTATTTTGGAATCATTATAATTGTCCTGAAAAATTATTATTACAGTGCTAATCTTCTAAAAATATTACCGCTCTCTCTCTCTCTATAATACTAATTGAAATACTCCTAGCATATTAACCCTCTCTCACTCTTCAATCTCTATCAATAAACATAATTTCTCTATCAATAAATAATTTCTCTTCAATCTCTATCAATAAACATAATTTCTCTATCATCAATGAGGTAGATCAATAATTGATGAACTCCTATAAAATCCTACATTTTGCTCTTAATTTTTCTCGATTGTTAATTGAACGAGGTTCAATTACTGTAATTAAATGCATTTTTATCGCTCCTATTTTACACAAAATTCAATCGCGCCTCCCTTGAATTTTCACTGTATTCAAGAAATCCTGCTATAATAATATTTCAGGAGAATATATAAATCTAATTGATTTAACATGATTAATGCACTATATCAGTCACAGTGTGATAGACTGTGGAAGCCATTTTATAAAATAGCTCATCTCTAAACCTCAACAAAATTAATAAATATCAGTCTCAATGTTATATAGTAACAAGTATAGAATATTATTTCGGCCTGACATGATTGAAGTAAGCTCTATCAAATCAGCTATTTCTAATCTCTCAAACTTGTAATGTAACTTCTTTTTTTCTACTAGCTTTTTAAAAATGCAAACAAAGTACAAGATTCAAGACATTCAATCAGATATCCTACATTGGTTTCAACCATTGTTCATGATAATCTTTCCCTTGTAAGGATTCCAGTCAAAACTACGAATCAAATCTATCAATCAATATTTTTTCTAAATAAATCCTCCGTTACTGTTAGTAATCTGATTATTTTCTAGCATTTGATATGCAGACTTTCCTTTTAATCTGGTTGCAAAAGAGATGAGCAAATCAACTGTTAACCTTCCTAAAATAACCATTAATTGCAAATAATTTTAGTTTTTGATTTTCACTCATAGAAGCATCGAATTCCTGACTGAACAATAAACCATCCCCGTCTCTGAGCATTGGGCACTGATTTAAGGCTTCTGTAGTTGACTGTTAGCAAAAATAACACGAATACCGTAGGCCTACTCGAACTAACTTACTCAATAAACTGCAATTGCTCATCAGTAATAATACTTTCACTGATAATAAACATTTTCACACAAGCGTGCAAAAGCATTTGACAGCAAGATTCATCCTTTCACTATTAGTTTATCTTCCATTAAGATTGGACAGATATGTTATTTAGTAAAACACTATTGTTTGCACTTTCACTACAACTTCAAAAGTAGAATCATTTTACGAGCAAGTTTACTAGGTTATTACTTTTTAACGTTCCCAATTATGGTGATACTAGCTTATAGTAATTCAAAATATGTTAACAATTGGATTCCATTCATTCAAACTAACTAACAAACTCTATTTAATTCATATAAATGTTTGAATGCTAGTAAACAGGTTTTGTTGGTTAATTTTCATGTGGAGAACTAATAAGCATAACCAAGAAAACTAACTACGGAAAACTAACTAATTAACTCAAATATTAAGATGACGTAATGAATATTAAACTTATCAATGTGAGAATGCGCAGTATATAATCAACTCCTCAATGGAATTTTTAATCTAAAATTAGAAAGTTTCGAAACTAAGAATTTTGAAGGTTGAGAAACTGAATAGAAAACAAAAATATTACACTCAAATCACTTTATCATCAACTCTTTAATTTCTAATCCACAATTTCAATAAAACATTAGTAACTTTTATATTTACTCTGCAGCATTGATTAAAATTGATTCTGATGCACAAGCCAAAATCGGGTGAAATCGAAATTCTTTACGATCTGTAGAGTAAACTCTCAGACTTTAGAGTCTGTAGAGTAAACTCTGAAGAGTTAATCAGAGATTGACAATGGTGTAATAACCGAAACCGGTCTTTCTAAGTATCAATCAATGATTACCTACCTCTCCTCGAATTGAATTATTCATATTCTACTAGCAGAATCTACTTATATAAAATTTGAATAAAAAATTCAAAAGTTCTCTCAAATTCTATCAGACTCTCTTATCTACTAGCAGCCACTATTTCTGCTCACAAAACCCTAAATTTTCAATAAGTATTGTGGATCATAATTTAATTTTATTAGAAGCAATATTTATAATAAATAAAATTGATCTTTCCATCAGTTGGTGCTGCTTTCGCCATGGTTATTCAGAAAATTGTGAACTAGTCCAAGCAACCCAGACTGTGTAGCAACAGGTATAGAATCTTGTATTTTTCAGTTGCAGACAGAAAAGTTGTTCCACCTCGCCGTATAACCAAGTATCCCCAAGACAATTTTCAGGTTTGATCTGAACCAAACCTTCATAGGTTAGCTCATTTTAGCTAAGTACATACAATACAATACAATAAGTACATTATCAAATTATAGGGAGAGGAAAAATAAGGTAATCTTGTGCTATTCCTCTTCCAAATTTAAATAACAAATAGTCCGAAATAGATTGTCTTGTAGTTCTTCAAATCACAAAATTTTCCGTCCTCAAAGTAGATTTTCAAATTGAGATGCTTCAAAACATAGGCAGCCACAGAACTAATCAATCATTTCATACTTTAAATTCTCACTTTTAATTTCGAAAAATACAGGATTTTTTAGTTTCAAAAATATACTTCAACATATACCACTTAAAAGTATACTTTTGTATAATTTCCAATTTCCAAAGATCAAAGTATAAAAATACCGTACGAGAAACACACTGAACTACTGGGATACCAAACCTGGAATTTTCACTTTTCTCTTCGAAGAATATAGTGTTTTCGAATTAATTGAGGCTCAAAGGTGTTCAAAGCTGAAGTAACACTAATAAATCACGACTTCATTCTTCAAAATGCATCTTTTCACATTGAGAAATAAGGTAATTTTGAATGAATCGACATTTCTTTGTATGCGAAGCCAATAAACACACTAGGGTCCGGGTCACGTAGTAAATGTAATCGATCATTAAGCTGGATTCGCACTTATGAGTATAAGTGGAAGTGACAGGCACAGTCAAAATAGAAATTTACCCTGAGTTCTAATTATTATTTCTACACAGCTCTTCCGAATGAACCTAGGAGTATGAATGATCCTATTAGAACTAATGAGAATAATATTCTTAATGTACCGGTGACGTTCAATGTCACTCATATGAGGAAATTCAGCTTAATGCTGTGCAAAAGATAAAAATAAACTTTCTACTGCATTCAAAGTAAAAATTAAAATTAAAAAATCTTTATCTTAAAAAAACACAAAAATAAAAATTTTAGATTCAAAATATTATTAATCCCCCTATTAATTACTCTTATTATCGGAAGATTAAGAGGATTAAATCAATTAAATTATAAAAAAATAATAGCATACTCATCAATTTTCAATTGACCTTGGATATCCACAGACCTTCTAATATTTTTCAAATAATATTTTGATATCTTTCAAAGTTTTTCGATCTGTATATTATCAAGCTATCAAAAAGAAAATGTTTTCTCAGGAAAACATTTTTTTCCCATCATTACTTTTTGAGTTATGAGCACCTTAAGTTTAAATTTTTGGGACAGAACATTTCAAATTCGGTAAGAGATTAATCAATGAAATTTAGAGGATAAATTCTCCGTAGTATTGTTGATTGAATAAAACAAATATTTTCGAAAATATCAATTTTTGAGAAAGTTATTCAATTTACCAAAAATAACTCCACTAAAAGTTATTTTAGTAAGTCACTTTAGTTAAGTCAGTTTTAGTAAATCCAATAACTTTCTCAAAAATCGATATTCTCGATTTTTTTTGTTCTATTCAATCAATGATACCATGGAGAATTTATCCTTTAAATTTCATTGATTTATATCGTACCGAATTTGAAATGTTCTGTCCCAAAAATTTAAACTTTAGGCGCTCATATCTCGAAAAGTAATGCTCGAAAAAAATGTTTTCCTGAGAAAACTATTTCATTT
The DNA here is from genome assembly GCF_014356525.2 of Nilaparvata lugens. Taxonomy (NCBI): domain Eukaryota; kingdom Metazoa; phylum Arthropoda; class Insecta; order Hemiptera; family Delphacidae; genus Nilaparvata; species Nilaparvata lugens. The sequence goes on from NC_052505.1 coordinate 91,379,482, forward strand.
TGATAGCTTGATGATATACAAATCGAAAAACTTTGAAAAATATCAGCAGTGGAAAGTTTATTTTTAGCCTTTGCACAGCCTTAGTTGGTTAAAGTATTAGCTTTATTCCGCATGTTGGCCCAGAAGGTTGTGATGACCAGCGTCAGCCTAGATGTGGACTATGCATTACCAGGTTGGGCCAATATGTTAACTAGGCATTAAAGATTAAAAAGTTCAGCTTGGAATCAATCAGTTAAAGTATGAGTAGGCCTTTGAATCACTTGGTTAAATTTCGAGAAGGTTACATTTTAGGTAAAATTCGACTAATTGACAAATCGACAAATAACTATCAGTTAAGGTAGGAGTAGGCCTTTGAATCACTTGGTTAAATTTCGAGTAGGCTTACATTTTAGGTAAAATTCGACTAATTGACAAATCGACAAATAACTATCAGTTAAGGTAGGAGTAGGCCTTTGAATCACTTGGTTAAATTTCGAGTAGGCTTACATTTTAGTTAAAAAATCAACTAATTGACAAATCGACAAATAACTATCAGTTAAGGTATGAGTAGGCCTTTGAATCACTTGGTTAAATTTCGAGTAGGCTTACATTTTAGGTAAAATTCGACTAATTGACAAATCGACAAATAACTATCAGTTAAGGTAGGAGTAGGCCTTTGAATCACTTGGTTAAATTTGAGTAGACCAGCCTTTAGTGAGCCTATATTTCGAGTAGTCCTGTATTTTAGGTTAACGGTGGTTATCAATTGATATGCTCATCAGTACTGCAACCAAGTGAAAGGACAAGAGTGAGGTTGGTGCTATGTGCGAGTGTGTGTGTGTGTGTTGTGTAACAGGTGAGCCAACATCACGCCGGCTGCGAACTGGCCAACACGCATGCGCTAGAAGCGTCAGATACGGCCACCGACGTGTCGGACGTGGAAGTCGGACCGGGTGTCGGACGACTCGGACCCGGATCGCTGTTCCGACTCCGATTTCTCGGATCGGTTGCCGTCGACGAGGAGGAAGAGCACACCTTGTCCACTAAACGGCGCATGAAGAAGGCTATGGTCGAAGAGGCTGTGCTTAAGATAAAGGTCCTTCTTTCTAAACACACATTGCCACACGTCTTTATACTACCTGGATATACTGTGTTATACACACAGTGCTCATATACTATACTATCGATATACTTCTTTCAAAGCATCAACCATTATGAACTCCATTGTCATAGAACATTCAAGTTAGGTTAGGTTAGGTTAGGTTAGGTTCTACAACCCAACCTCTATGTACTCCATCACCACACGCATATAACACATACTTCATTAAAAAGTTTGAAGTTTTTTCCCACTTTTTAGACTAAAAGTCGTCATGAATGAATTCCTGTTGAGGCTATTCAGACACAAGCTCTACTATTCGATTTTCTTGAGTTTTCACAATAGTTTAACTATTGGATATACCTTAGACCAGTTATAGAATAGACACAGCCCATTGTATATTCATACTGAAAGTCGATGAAGCCAAGATCTACTGCCAAATCCACCCATCTTGACGTCACAACAGTGACGTCACGCATCGTATAGAAATTATAGAAAACTTTTTTGAGATTGTTGTGTAAGTACCTATTCTGTGGTGTAAGTGTTTGTGGTGTTTAACTCACATTGTTTTTAAACAATGCATTGTTGTTGAACATAGCAGATTGTTATTTATTTATGTAATTATTATTTATGAAAATGGTTATCTCCTGCGCAGCATATAATTGCACTGAAATTTTTAGGAAAAAAAGTGGAATATCTTTTCATGCATAAGTTGAAATTTATACACATAAATATTGTAAGTTGTAACTGTAATATTATCCTTCGTTATGATGTAAGTGAACTCATTGCAGCGTGACAATAAATTAGTTTTGTAGGCTACCGTACCTTATTATTTCCAAACACATTATAACTTTGAAGCCGATATCACATAACACATTATAACTTAACCGATATCGTTTTTGTCCGTAGCTAGAAATAACCTAAAAACACCATGAATCTGAAATAGACACAATATGGAAGTTTTCCATACGATTCGTGACGTCACTGTTGTGACGTCAAGATGGGTGGATTTGGCAGTAGATGTTGGCTTCAGAGGCTAGACTTTCCAGCGTATCTATTCTATAACTGGTCTAAGGGATATACTGAACTATCTATATGTTTCAAAACATCAACCACTTTGTTATCCATTGTCACAGAACATTCAAGTCAGTTTTGTTATCAATAAAACACCCGAACTCAGCGCAATTCATTGCTACAAATCTATTTTACTTTCTGTTTTGTTTTGAAATCTGTTTTACTTTGAATGGTCCTTCTTTCAAATCACTCAACATCTGTGTATTCCATTGCCACACGTCTTTATACTATTTATTTATTCAATCATTCAGAATTACACAACTTACAGAAAAGTAACACAGGCTAACTTACGCCCAAAACGGTTCCAATTCTAATTTTTAAAACAGTCCAAATGTAGCTAGAGGCTATGTGTCACTTCAAAATTCTTCAATTACACACTCAATTTACAATCCATAAACACGAACATCATTTTTAAATTAAAAAATACTTCTAAATTGACTTAAATTAATTACAAATAATTGGAGAAAAATACTTCTAAATTGAATTAAATTAATTACAAATAATTGGAAAATTCCAAACTACCGGGATATAGGACTAAACTATTGATATACTTCATTATAAAGTTTGAAGTTTGTTTCTCACCTTTATAGAAACAGTCATCATGAATGAATTTCTGTTAAGCCTATTGAGGCACAAGCTCTACTATTCGATTTTAATGAGTTTTCACATTTAAAAACACGGCATTTGTGGACAACGAATGCGCTTTAAGGATTACTTGCACTACCGCTATACTTTGACCCTTCAATAAAGGAGTAATTAACAATCATTCAATATTTCACTTATGGTGTAGTTGAAAAGTTGATATTGTGGTAATTATTCATATTGAATGAAAAAGACTAAGAAATTGGGCAAAAAACCACAGATTTATTGATACTTAGATAGACCGGTTTCGGTTTTTACACCATTGTCAATCTCTGATAAACATGTTTATAACCATTGTTATAATCATGATAACCATTGTTTATCAGAGATTGACAATGGTGTAATAACCGAAACGGGTCTTTCTAAGTATCAATAAATCTGCGGTTTTTGACAATTTCTTAGTCTTTTTCATTCAACATTCAATATTTGATTGTGTTAAAAAGATCAACCACTATGTACTCCATTGTTACTGAACTTTCAAGTCAGTTTTGCTGTCGATAATCTAAATTTCGCTTTTTCGTTTTAACATCAATGAACCAAAATTAGATTGAATTTTGTCAATAAGATATTTCTTGTAAAAATTTAAAATATGTTTTTCTTCTCATAAGAATTCCATCATAACAAATACCAAATTAAGCATGAACTACCATCCGTCAAAAATAGTCATTTTTTGGTATGTGTTTATTGTTGATTGCTATGAATTCGATTTTTCATGATGCAGTACAGTTTACTTTATTGATTTTTTCTACTCTGAAATGATTGTAAATTGAAATATAAACTGTAAAAATATATACTATATAGATTGAACCTTGTCTTAGTTGAGCTATTGATTTTCTGAGCTCATTGATTATAGTTTTTGTAGAAAACTTGAATCTTTCCATCAGAATACCGTTGAAACTTATATCACGCATGAGTTATGCTAGTAGATTTCCGTGTTGCATTAAAATTTCTTCTTCACTTTGAAACGATCGATAATTGTAAACCAATGGAAAATTCATTTGTAAAAATGAGATACTCGTAAATAGGTATTCTCCTAGTTCAGTAATTCCTTTTAGATTTCATTGATACAAATGCTAGTATTTTTTGGCTATTAAAAAGAACGACTAGCAGTCAAATTTTCCAATAAATTAATTTATCCACTCACTGTGACAACGAGATCTTTTGGCAGGTCCGCCATCTTCCTGGTTGTCAACTGATTTATTGGAAAAAATTAACTACTACTCGTTCTTTTTAATAGCAAAAAAGTTATTCATTAATAAGCAGTTCGTGATGGAAAACAACACTGAAGAATGCTAGTAATTATTAAAACACTATAAATCTCTGCTAGTGTATACTTATTCGTTCGTTATTTTCTTGAGTAAAACAATTTCCTTATTACAAAAATTATAAATTTTCATTAGTGTCATTAGATTAGTACTTCAATTCAAAGTTGTCTATATTAACAAAAATAATAGTTTAGAGTTCTCCACTTGATTTTGAATGTTCTGAAATCTAATTCCATTTTTGTCTAACTGAATGTATTCTTTGGAGCATGATCATATTAACTGTGATTGATTTTCAAGAATGTTTGGTTCAATAACTCCACTGTACTAAAAGTTTGTTTTTACTGTGATGGGCACACGTACAACATTCAAAGCTCTACTCTAAAGCGTTGGTGTTAATGTTATAATCATTGGTTTCTACTACCACAAACATTTTGTACTTTTTACTTTCTGATTTTCAAGCAGACATCTCCACAACTTGCAACGTTTCATTAGAAAAAAAAGTTCTTTATCATCTACATTCGACTTGCTACACATTGCAAAATTTGAATCACCTTATATAAAATGAATTCACGCAAGGGTCTTTACCATTATTTGAAACCACACAATACATTATTTTCTAAATCTGAAACGTTGAATTGGATTCCTCAGTTCAGTAGTCAACAATTCCTGTTATTCAGTAGGCCTATTGTGATAATGATTCCCTAACCCATCATCATCTTTAGAAAGTTTCTTTTGTTATCCATTTATCATTTAATCTATGCAATAATCTTATCACTCTATTCTTGAAATTCTAAACCCCTTCAAAATTGAAATTGAAGTATTTAATATTTCTCCTTACTGTTCATCACTTCATGTTTGTAATTTCATGATGCATATTGATATGTATTTTTTTTATTCTTGCTGCTTGATCCTGTAGGCATTGGTAAGTTGTAATCTGTATAATTTTCTTTGCTTTCCCTATTTCATGTGTGGAGAATCATTCTGCTTTCTATTCTCAAATATAGTACTAATTCCAATCAATCTGCTATGCTCAATATTTTCTGCTTAATTTATAATTCTGCTATGAAATGATCAGTACTGTTTTCATTCACTATTCCATATTTATGCTAGTAGATATCTGATTAATTATCAATTCCTGTATATTATTACATTATTTTGCTAGTACCTAAGTACAGCGAACTAATCGTTTATTATATCTATATTCAACAGTAACTTGGAGGTTTTATAACAACTCCAACCTGAATTTTTCTTTTAGAAACTATTTTGAAATAACTATTTAGTCATAAAAAATTGATAAAAGTCTAGATATTTTTTATTATTATTTATGAAATCATTTAAAATTGAATACTGAATTGATTACAGTATTTAAAAACACCTATATTATTGTCATTTTCTTTAGGGCTACTTTTAATGTAAATAAAAATATAAATCTCAGTACGGTACCCTTTCAAATTATTCTGCCACAACATGTTTCGGACATAAAGCCATTTTCAAGTCATTAAAAATTTCAAGTACTTGAAACATGTTGTGATAAAATAATTTCAAAGGGTACTGAGATTTTTATTTTCACCTATAATATTGCCTGAAATATCCTATTCATTCAAATAATATTCTCTTCACTTGATATTAATCAATAACTATATTAATTTATCTAATAACTCTCATGAATATCATAGTTCAATTAAAAATTTAAATTCTGCTCAGTGGCAAGTGTTACTTCAATGCAGTATTAAAATTACTATTTTCTTTTCTTAAAAACACTTATCCATTGACGTACTTAACCATGGATATTTATTTATTTATACATTGATTGATACAATATCATTCTCAACTATGAATGATTGTGAAAGGAACAACAGGCTCAGGTAGGCCGTCCACTGGAAACGATTTCGTTCGAACTAGCATCGGCCGAAAACTACCGAACTCGTCCGAACGATCCCCCAACAAAGAAAGGAATAGATGCTCGTCCATTGCAATTGCAACACGTTCATACGGCCGGCTCCGGCCGTTCAATTTTTTGATCCGAATTGAATTGGATTTTACGGCTCTATCCGGCCGAACTAGCTAGCCGAGCTGAGACAACAACTAGTGTTCCTAACCTAAAAATTGTTCCACAGTCTTGTTTGTTTTTTGAAGTTTTTCTGTGTCATAAAGATGTTTTACAAGCATTGTTCTATTTCAATGACGGCTGAAAATTCAACACATCATTATACTCTATAATTGTGTCATAGCGTTCATCCTCAAATAACCCTCCTAAGTCATCAAACAATATCATTTCAAGTTTTTAAGATAAAATACTTCTACTTTTGTTGATATTTAGTTAATAAATAAATATTTAATAATGATTTTTGTATGATGATGTGAATAAATACCTGTGAGTTTAAACAGTTATTTTAATGCGTTTGGGAAATTATGAGTTAATCTATTTTGTTTCTAACAACAAAAAAACTAAGAGAAAAACTGAATTTAAGTGGAAAAATGTAGAAACTTCTACTGATGTGGAATTAGAAAGTAAAAGTAATTGTGTTATAATAAATTGATACTGTGATTGTGGAATGTAATAAATAAATAATTAATAATTAGTAGGTACTTTCAAGTAGCAAAATCTTATCAAAATCCATTAGATGGATGAAATCTTTGTAAACACACAAAGAAGAATAATTTCCTCTACTAACTAGCTTGCCATTCCATTTTCTGACAACCAGCCAACTACTGAACTGGACTGACGAAAACAGTTCCAATGGACGACCGTATTCGGCCGAGTTACGAACGAGTTACGATCCAACAGCCGAACGGATCGGTTGAATACGGTTCCAGTGGACGGATACCCGTAAAGCCCAAAACTGTTCCTTCCCCAAATTTAGATAGAAATTGTCCTTCTATGTATGAATATACATCATGTTATGTTTGAAAACATTTCAGTTTCAATAAAGAATAAACTTCGACTTTCCTCATTGATCGAATCAAAAGTGATAAAATTCAGTGCCACACAAACTGTGTTTGTATAAATTCAAAGCACGCAATCATGCAAAACAATCTTCACCTGTTGAAAGGTGATTTTTGTTCCGATTCTGAAGTTTTTGTCATTATTTACCAAATATTTCGCGCTAATTCATCAATTAATGACTATTGTATTTTTTTTAGGCTCCCGAAGGCGAGACACAACCCAGTACAGAAGTGGACCTCTTCATATCAACAGAAAAAATTATGGTCCTGAATACCGATCTCAAGGTGGGTATTATTAGGTTTAATAAGGTTAAATGGTTATTAGGTTTAATGTGTGATTTAAGCTAATATTTTTACATAACCTCTAGACTGTGTATTCCAAATTAAGGTTTGAAGCAGTTTTGGGCGAATGCCTGTTGTTTTTACCTGAATTGTATTTGTAGATGAATGAATAATAAATAAATAATATTAATATTAATCATGAGCAACGTAAATGTTTGTGCATATGAAAATATCTAAGTAGTATGAGATAAAATATTGTACTTTCATCCCTAATGCTTTTACTGACAGCTAAACATGAAAATACTCACATTAGAAATAAGTAGTATTAATTAACTAAATTGATGAGCTTCGAAGATCTTAGCTTTCTAAAGTGTTTTAGATACTATACACCACAATAATATTATTTATTTATTTTCAATGACATAAACTTATAATCATAGAATGATTGGTTATGAAATATACTATTTATTTCATTGGCCTTGTTCCCGTTTCCCCTATAATACTATACTTGAAATATACATTTCATCATACTGATCTCTCCCACTCTTCAAACATCAATCAATCAATCATTAATATTGAATAGTAATAATCTTTCAATTGTATATTTCGGCGTCTCAAATGTCCGGAGATCTTTGATTCTGTTCTCTGTTTGTTCATTACCAAAAGAACACTCCTTATCATTATTCTGATCGATTGAGTCTTCATTTGCCTTGGTCACATCAATTGCCCAAGTATTTTTTTAAAATATAATTTTATATAATTATTTTATCAATATACAAATCATAGAAATGATAGGGAGATGAAGAAAAGAACCACAGACACAGTAAAAAGTAGTTTCTCTCTTTCAAAATGTTGCATGGTTGATGCCTAGTCCACACTAAGGCCCGCCGCAAAGTAGACCCACGCTAATCCACGAAAAGCAACCCACGCCGTGGGATGTTTTGTAAACCATTGCTAGGCTTCTCTAGACATCCTATTATATTAAGCGAGCAATTTCTGTATTTATATATCTGGTTATTTTTATATCTGGCTATTTTTATATCTGGTTATTTATGTTTAAAGAATCTCGAAAACGGCTCTAACGATTTTCACGAAATTTGGAACATAGTAGGTTTATGATATATAGATTCGATTGCACTAGGTCTCATCCTTGGGAAAACTCGCTGAACGACATTAAAAGGATAATTGCTTTGCTAATGCCCAGTCGCTGGCCCAGTGGCTTGCCAAATCGCTGGCCAAGCTGATAAGCTCGGCCAAGTTGGTCTTGCCATCCACACTGCAATGTGACCATTTGTGGATGCTCGGCTGGCCACTCGCCTTCGCTCGACAAACCCGAGCGATGGCAAACGGTGACCAATGAAGGCGAGCGCTGGCAAACTACCCATCCACACTCTGGCGCTCGTCGTCATTGGGCCAACATGTGGATGCGGCATTGAAATGAAGATTTTGAATTGGTGTTGTTTAGGAGATAATGTTGTCAAATAGAAAGTTGCTGTATGTTTGATCTGTTGTGCAGGAGATAATGATGTCAAATAGAAGTTAGATAGCTGTATGTTTTATGTGTTGTGTTTAGGAGATAATGATGGACCACGCACTGCGCACCATCTCGTACATAGCGGACATCGGCGAGCTGGTGGTGCTGATGGCGCGGCGTCGCTTTGTGCCACATGACGTCGACGACCCGCCCAAGGTCAACCGCACGCCCAAGATGATCTGCCACGTATTCGAGAGCGAAGAGGTACTGACACACTCAATAATTATTATCACTAAACACAAATGAAAATGAGCTTGTAATAAGCTGGTTTAAATTTTATTTTTATTATTTTTATTTTCACAAATAGCACTGAATGTGAGAGAAAAACTAAGGATACTCCTTGTATTATTTCTCTCCCAAATTTAAATAAAAATATTTAAAAAGTACGAAATGAGGTTATGATTCCACATTATTTCTGAAATGTCCTTTTTCATTCAAAAACAACAGAAACTACTATACCTGAATAAATGTAAAAATTATTTAAACCATACATGATGTCATACAACTTCCGAGCGCAACCGAACTATATTATAAATAGAACTGACTTAACTGTTTGCCGAAGACAATTCACTTACATCAGCAATAAACTTATTAACTTGGTACCTCAACACTTTCTAGTAAAACATATCAATAAGTCATCCATTAGAAATATAGTTGAATGGATGTATCTCATCTCTTTCATAATTGATCTACTTATCTTTTGTCACTTCCATATAGATTTTTAGTTCTAATTTAGGTGTTTTTTCCTATTGCCATCTGTGTAATAAAGCACTCCTTTTGTTTATTATTATTTTTTTAAATATTGAATTATCGATTAAATGTTTTATTAATTTTTGTAAGTCAAGATCTCTAATATTGATACTCGTTGCTGCACACAAACCTCTGGTTTTGCTGGCAACGCCTATAAACTAAATTTGAGAAGAATATATTATTTATTTCTTGTTTATATGTAAATTAAGTATTTTAATGGTGTTTTTGTTTGGAAAAATCATTTTACTATGGCAAATAAAGAATTTGATTTGATTGTATTAAGAATTTTCAATTTTTACGGTTGAGAAACTGGATAGAAAACAAATATATTTACACTCAAACCACTAATAATAGAAAAATTTCCACGTAATTTTACAAAATAATTCTTGATGATGATGAGAGCGAAGACGAGGTACCTCTTTCAAATTAGAAAACACGCTAGAAATTGAGGTACACTTGGAAAAATTCTGATCAGACTCATCTTGTGTTGTTCCACTCCACGGGAAATCTTTGGTGAAACGCATACTGACTCCCAACTTTGAAATAAATGAATGTTGTAGTAATTTCATTTGTTTACGGCAAGCCATACGAATAGTGTTTATTTATTTATCCATTTATTCACATTTACAACAAATTAATGAAATTGATCATACCATACATGGGTCAAAGTTTGTGTGGGCAGGAAAGAGCTAACAGTTTGAGAGTTGGGAGTTATGGAGTTTACTATTCAAAAGACTTGGTTTAACACAAGCTAGATTGAGATCAGTTGAAAACTATCAGTTCCATTATCCGAATCTCAACAAAAATACTTTGAAGCTGTTATTTCACTTTCATCTTTGAAATTTACATCGCAGATGTAATTAAGTCAAAAATACTGTAATGGAGAGTAATGTAAGTCGCATGTGCAATCAACTTCTATCCCCACAAGCTAGCTTAAAATCAAATTAATAAATATGAAATATCAGTTTCAATATTCGAATTCCAACAACAAAACTTTGAAGCTGTTGTTTGACTTGAAACTTTCAAAGGCTAAGTTTACATCGAAGATCTAATAAAAACCTGCTACATCACTATACTAATTATTATCCTATTACAACTAGATTTGGATGTTAATTTGAAATCAATCTAACCAATGATTTGAATAATTATTCATCTTGTAATGCATTCCATGTCATTTTCAGGCTCAATTCATAGCCCAGTCGATAGGACAAGCATTCCAGGTGGCTTATATGGAATTTCTCAAGGCCAATGGAATAGAGGACCACAGTTTTGTCAAGGAGATGGACTACCAAGAAGTTCTTAACTCGCAAGAAATTTTCGGAGATGAACTTCAAATGTTTGCGAAAAAGGAAATGCAGAAAGAAGTGAGTGAACTTAAAATTATTTTTGTTATGTTTGTGAAATGAAGAAAACACCATGAAGTTTATGTGTGTTTATTAACTCAAACTCAAACTTATTGCACATAACAAAAGTAAAGAATATTGAAATAGGATGAACTGTAGTTTTGGCTGGAACACACGAAACGAGAGGTTACCTGCCATATCGTAGAACTGAAGAAAGCTTCCTTTTAATCCTCGTCGCCAATTTTGTTGATTGATTTAAAACCTTGTTCACTTGGATGAAAAAGGCTTTTCAAATTACTATTTGAAGCTTTTAGTTGAACTGCTTGTACGATTTACGAATAACTTGAGTTTTCTCCGAAGCTTACCCAAACAGGATTTTTCATACAATCTTGTTAGTTGAAATTTATTGAACAATCCTGATTCAATCAACAACTTTATTGGACTTTTTGTGTAGTTGAGAAGTTGATATTGTGGTAATTAGTCTTTTTCATTCAACTTTATTGGACACAAACACGCAATATAAAAAAATACAATCAAAAGACAAACTTCTAATAAAAATATAAGAAATGGGCTTCATGGTGGGATGTGCTGAAATGAAAGAAAGGAGCAAAAAATACCTAGCCAACTATGGTTTCCTATGTAAAAGGCTGGTTAAGGGTATATAAAGTTTATTTTTGTAAGTAATGGAGGGTGAAGAGGAGTGAAAAAGGTTATATTAAACTGATATTAAGCATATCTCAATTCAAACAGCTGTTCAACCTCGTGAATGGAGTGTGACGAGGACCCAGGCTTTTTAGAAAATGTTGTTGAAAAATGAAAATGTGTTGAACCACGGTCTTTAGATGATAGTAACTTCTATATACCATATTTATATCTTCTTCTACAGAGTGTCTGATAAGTCACTCCCTATTTTTATACAGCTATAATTTCTTTATTTATGAACCAATTTTGTTAGTACTACATTGTTAGATAGAGCACTCCTTGAGGTTGTGTTCAACACCAATTTTCATTTGTTTCAGTTTAGAAATGCCCCCTCTCTTGACTGTGGAAGAACGAGCCAAAATAGAAGCTCGTTATGAGGTCTGGGGATCAGTGGTGCGAGTACAAAGTGGTGGAGGGCTGAACGAGGAATCCATGCAACACTGGATGCAAAAACAGCCATTCCAAATTACTAACAGCAGGGAGTGTCGCAGATAGAAGACGATCAGGAAGACCATCAACGTCAAGGGCAGCAGAGAATGTTGACAGAGTTCGTGAAATGCTCATGAGGAGCCCTAAGAAATCATTGCATCAAGGATGGCTTCCATGGTTTAAAACAAATCTTTCTTAAGAATCGTTGCAACAGGATAACGTGAAAGACTGCTTTCACGAGATCCTTGGTGCAGTGATTTTTTTAGGGCTCCTCATAAACATTTCACGAACATTCTCTGCTGTCCTTGATGTTGATGGTCTTCCTGATCGTCTTGCATCTGCAACACTCCCTGTTGTTAGTAATTTAGAATTGCTGTTTTGCATCCAGTGTTGCATCCCTCGTTCAGCCCTCCACCACCATTGTACTCGCATCCAGACCTCATAACGAGCTGCTATTTTGGCTCGTTCTTCCACAGTCAAGAGAGGGGGCATTTCTAAACTGAAACAAATGAAAATTGGTGTTGAACACAACCTCAAGGAGTGCTCTATCTAACAATGTAGTACTAACAAAATTGGTTCATAAATAAAGAAATATTATAGCTGTATAGGGAGTAACTTATCAGACACTCTGTATATAGGTGTGTGCAGATATACGCGCCTTCAACAGGCTCCGCCCTCGCTCCGATCATGCACGTTACGGGAGATGTCAGCTCTTCAAGCGTTCCACTCTTGCTCCCCGGTCGATCATCAATCGATCTGCTCGAGTGACGTTCGACTGCAGAGCAGAGCGAAAGTCTGTACGCACCTTATACCGTGGGTTAACCTCCCTATCATTTCGATGATGTACTTATTGTATGAATGATTAAAGAATGTTTGGCTTGGTTGTAGTGCCGACTGAGGAGCTCTCTCATTGAGATCTTTCATTTTAATTCAATTCATGATTAATGTTGTCATGTATTTATTATTGATGTTTGTTTAGTTTGTAGTGCCGACCGAAGAGTTTCTTCATTGTGATGATTCTTCAATTAATGATTAATGTTTGTTTAGGTGGTTGTGCCGAAGACAAAGGGTGAGATCCTGGGTGTGGTGATAGTGGAGTCGGGGTGGGGGTCGATGCTGCCGACTGTGGTGATCGCCAACCTGGCGCCGGCGGGTGCAGCGGCGCGCTGCGGTCAGCTCAACATCGGTGACCAGATCATCGCCATCAACGGCGTCTCCCTCGTCGGACTCCCCCTATCCACCTGCCAGAACTACATCAAGGTGGGTCACCCTCTATTCAACCATAGTAGTTTATACTACAGTTTTGTAATAAGGGCCTTTAAAGCACGATCTAAGGTGCGTACAGACTTTCGCTCTACTCCGCAATCGAACTTCACTCGAGCAGATCGATTGATGATCAGTAGAGTATATTTGTGGGGATAAGGAAGCTTTTTTGCTCGAGATCCCCCTCCCCCCTCTCCCCCTCGTCCATCCCTCCTCCCCTTCCCCCCGCCTGTAGGGCGGGGGGTGTTCTAAAAATAGATTTCCCCCTCCCCCTGTCCAGTGGAGGTGAGGGGGAGTGAGAGAGAGGGAGATATATCTTTCTCTCTCTTTCTAAATCCCCTTCCCCCTGTCCAGTGGAGGTGAGGGGGAGTGAGTGAGAGGGAGATATATCTTTCTCTCTCTTTCTAAAAATAGATTTCCCCTTCCCCCTGTCCAGTGGAGGTGAGGGGGATAGAGAGAGAGAGAGAGAGAGAGAGAGAGATATCTCTCTCTCTCTCTCTCCAGGTGAGGGAAAAAAAATTTCCTTTTAGGAGGAAAAATTCCCTCTCTGTCTACTGTCAAATTGAAGTGAATTCATATTTCTACATCTAATGCTATGGTGACAGATTGAGGTGAATTCTAAAGATGTGGGGGAAAAAATCTCTTGAGAGGGAAAAATTCCTTTGGTGACAAATTAAAGTGAATTCATATTTCTACATCTAATGCTATAGTGACAAATTGAAGTGAATCCATTTCGCTCTACTATGATGAGGATAGAGATAGAGATCTCCTTCTTTTACTCATGTCATCTCTTTCCCGCACCCTTTCTGAAAGGAGATAAGAATCAATTCTTTCCACATCTAATGGTATACTAACAAATTGAACTACATTCATTTCGCTCTACTATGATGACAGGCTCAATTGATTCTTATCTCTTTCCCACACCCTTTACGAAAGCGAGTAAAGGGGGGAAGAATCAAGTTCCATTTGATCGTGGGTATAGTGTGAAACGATTCTCACCAGCATTACAAAAGGAAGGAATCTAGTATGGGAAGATATTAGCTCTTTAGAGTAAAGTGACAGGTGCATTTGACCGCACGCGTCTCTCATCTGGTCCGCACCCTGTGAGGTCGTTTAATAACTCCTACAACGAAAACCGTTGTATGAAAAAAATCGATTTATGTGAGAAGTGTTACTTGTTAAAGTTACTTTGCTCAACCTTCTTCAAGATTTATCGACATAGTCAAAAATGACTAGGGTGAAAACTATAGCTGTTGAAGTTGACTTGTACAAGCTTTTTTTAAAGATTTATTGACATGCTCAAAAATGTCAATCAGGGTGGTGCAGACTGTAATTTGAAACTATAGGTGTTAAAGTTCACTTGTACAACCTTTTTTTAAAGATTTATTGATATGCTCAAAAATGTCAATCAGGGTGGTCTACACTGAAACTATAGGTGTTGTCTCACTTTACCTTTAAAAGATTTATCGAAATACTCAAAAATGTCTAGACTGAAACTATAGGTGTTGTCTCACTTTACCTTTAAAAGATTTATCGAAATACTCAAAAATGTCTAGACTGAAACATTCACTCTCTCACACTCAACTCAAGATTTTATGTTTTCGGCGCCAATATAAAGTCTTTATACTTGACCAAATCCATTTTTTCTGTAATAATTTGTACTACCTGATGTTCGTTAAGCCCATGATCTTTCGCTTCGATCCAATTCATGTGGAAAGAAACTTCGGCATATTTGATACTATATCATACGCCATTTTGTGGATAAATAGACTTAGGTACTCAATGAAGGGCGCCGAACATTGCAGTCTCATGACAGCACCCTCTTCCGAATTTTTAATTGCCTCAGCTATTTCATCACGAACACTTTTCACAGCGTCTCCATCTCGTTTTTCTTAATAAAATCTTCAATATCATTTTTAGTTGCATACTTTTCTGCAATTTGTTTAATCAAATAGCAATAGCATCTTTTGTAATAAACTGCTCAATACCCTCCATAATATTAGCTTTTATTGCACCCGCCATTTCAGATAATCGTTTTTCAAACTCTTCCTTTGTTATTGAAGAACTAATCAATTTCTGCAAAGTAGATTCTAAATATTGCTTATCAATTCCCGATGGGTGAGTTTCATTTACTTTAGTAAAAATTTCTGTACTAAGTTGTTTCAATTTAGTATTGAGATAGTTTCTGTCCAACACCTCCAAATTCCTTATTTTATCTGATACGGCTTTTAATTTTTCATCTAAATAAGCCTTATCAACTTTATCGTTGTTAATACTGAGCAACTGAGATGAAAAGCTGTCTGTTAAAGTTTTCACTTCCCCTAAAGCACTCTCTAGAGTTTGAGTTCTCTCTCCAATAGCTTTATCGATATTACTACTGAAATTTTGTAAGGTGCTTAGAATATGTTCTCTTTCAATTATGCTCACTCCAATATTCTTTGTATTTTCCGAAACGAGTTTGGTTATTTGCGAATCTAAATAAAATTTCACAGCTTCGCTGATTCCTTGCTGATTTATCGATTCGATTATCTTCTGTGTTATCGAGTCAATATCACACGTAAGACTAGCTCCGCTAGGTGTATCAATTCGTCCGAATCGATGCAGAGTCATCGTGACACTAAACAATTAATTTTGCTTCTTTCAGCTCTTCAATTATACTTGCTATTTCCACATCATGCCCAGTGTTCCCACTAGCTTTTGAGGAATAGAGTAAATTTAATCTTTGCACTAATTCGTCAAAATTATCAAAGTATTGATAAATTCTATCATGAGAATTATTTTTTGCAAATTTCAATAAACCCCAACCCTTCTTTTTACTAATTTTTTTACTGGGAAATAACTTTTGAATCAATTGTGATTTAATTCCCTGATTTCGTTTAACATAACCTCTTCGATCTAAATGTATACCTGTAACTGTTAAGATTTTTTTATACTTATCCAGATCTCTCTCATTATAAAGATTTGAGTTTGGTCTAGCACTGAATAACAACTCGAGTAGACCGCGTGTTAATCGAAATCTTTCACTATCAATATCTATATAACCATCAACAAATATTACTCGCTGATTACCAATATAATACACGTCATCTTTAGAATTATATGAAATTCCATAACTGATTGAATTATTCTGTTTTTCCGCATGAAACGTTTTTAGATATTGTGACAGCACATTGTCGTTTCTGCTAGAACCAAGTAAACTGTTTTCAAATTTAGTCGAGCTTAAAAATTGTCTGCTGAACTCTCATAACTCTGTTCATCTCCCTCCTCATTATCATCAATTTCCATACTCTCCTCTTTTACCTGTTCCTTTTTTGGTTTTACATCAGAGTGTGAGAATTTGTTTTTTCCCAGTTCAATTATGGGCTCTATTAACGGAGAGAGCGTTTTCCTATTATATTCCTCCGATCGCTTTTCAAAATTGACTAAGCTTTTATGCTTCTCTCTAATTACTTTTCTCAATTTCTTAATCTTTTCGATTAAACCAACCTCCTTTCTATTCAGCTTCCTGCCGTATGACAACATGACTGCACAAAGAATTTCTCTACTGAACGGTAAGAAACGTATCGAGCGAATCTCGGTACTTCCCCTATTAATTCCACACTCGGTCATAATAGTTAGAAAATTATGAGGTTTACGATTCCAAACTGTATGACAAAGTTTAACGAAATCTTTATAAGTAATATCTGCTCCAACATGATCTCTGTGAATTAATTTCAGACTCAATAAATCTACCTTGAAGATTATAATCATATTTTTAAAGAATGTGAAATGAATTACTGGGACCCTTTATTGCATCTCTTAATAATCTTCACTAGAGCAGGGTATTTTCCCTGATGATCTGAAACAGGAAAATTTTGCCAATTTTCAAGAGCGGTGATTCTGAAAGATTGAAATTATAGACCCATTAGTATTCTAAATGTAATAAGTAAAATTTTTGAAAGAGTAGTTTTAAATAGGCTATTGATGCACCTGGAAGAAATTAATTTCATATGTGATGAACAGCATGGGTTCCAGAAAGGGAAATCTACTAAGACTGCAATAGTATCCCTTGTTGAAAGACTAATAGATATAATAGATTCAGGTGAGAAGGCAGCCGCAATATTTCTTGATTTATCCAAGCTTTTGATTGTGTGAACCATAGAATATTATTGGAAATACTAAAACTGTAGGTGTGAATGGTATAGAACTAAAATGGTTTGAATCATATCTCATAGGTAGAAACCAGTGTGTTGAGCTTACCAAGGTGGATGGAATGAAATAGTAAAAATTAAATCTCAAAAACTGGAGGTCCAGGCTGGAGTACCTCAAGGCTCAATTCTGGGTCCCTTACTGTTTCTGTTGTATGTGAACCAATTACCAAAAGAGTTAAAGATCACAGAGCTCTGTTGTTTGCTGATGACACATCGCTTATCTTTAACAATTATTTATTAGATAGTCTAGAAATAAATGCTTTTACTGGAGTACAGTCAATTGTCCAATTCTTGAAGCAAAGGCAATTAACAATAAATAGTAAGAAATGTCAATTCCTACAATTCAAAAGTAAATATAATTCAGTAGAGGATAGAGAAATAAATGTGTTTGTAGAGGAAAATGAATTAGACCAAGAAGAGAAAGTAGCATTCTTGGGAATTTATTGGACAGGAAATTAACATGGCATCCTTACATTGAGAGGATATGTAATAAGATATCATCTGGGGTATTTGTCCTGCGGCAGCTTGCTAGGCTGAATGATAAAAAACTACTGTTAATGCTTACCATGGACTTATACTATCTCATATTAGGTATGCTATTTTAGTATGGGGTAATTCATCTCAACAAAATATGGACAGAGTGTTTAAGATTCAAAAGAAGGCACTCAGATGTATAGAGAAAGTGAATAGGTTAGACTCTTGTAGGCCTTTATTTAAAAAGCTTGGTCTATTAACTGTGCCATCTTTGTATGTATATGAAGTTGTAATGCATGTGAAAACGAGTGGTGTGATCCAGAATTCAGATGTTCATGAGTATAATACGCGAACAGAGCAGATTATCATATAATGGGTCACAATAGTAGGTTATTTGAACAAAAACCAGATTATATTGGTAGGAAATTTTATAACAAGCTACCTCAAATCTTGAAAAGTAATGATGATTTGAAGATTTTCAAAAAACAAATGAAAAATATTTAGTTGATAGAGCTTTTTATAGTGTACAAGAATTCCTTTCAACCTAAACTAGGTTGAACTACTTAGTGTTAGAATTATTATGTAATAACATGACTTGTCTTATACTCCATGACTGGAGTCTTTAGGACGTAATCTTAACCAAGGATAATATTACAGTTACAACTTACAATATTTATGTGTATAAATTTCAACGTATAAAAAGATATTTTTATAAAAAAGATTTTTACGTATAAAAAGATATTCCACTTTTTTCCTAAAAAATTCAGTGCAATTATATGCTGCGCAGGAGATTACCATTTTCATAAATAATAATTACATGAATAAATAACAATCTGCTATGGAAAACATCTATGTTTAACAACAATGCATTGTTTAAACAATGTAGTTAACACACAAAGTTACACTTACACAACAAACTCAAAAAGTTTTCTATAATTCTATACGATGCGTGACATCACTGTTGTGACGTCAAGATGGGTGGATTTGGCAGTAGATGTTGGCTTCATCGACTTTCAGTATGAATATACAATGGGCCTTGTCTATTCTATAACTGGTCTAAGGCTCAAACACGTACGGGATAGGAAAATTATGTTTGACGCATAATCACGTCTAAACTACTGGACTGATTAACTTGAAATTTTGCATATAGTTTGTTAATTAACCGAGGATGGTTCTAGACCGATTTCTAACTCTTCAAGATTCCACTCGGTCAAGTTTTCAGTTTGTCAAGTTTTAAAATAGACCCCTGCGGAGCACGGGTTACCTGATAGTGTAAGATAAATGATCACAGATGGTAGGGGAATAAGTTTGAGATGTTCAGTGGAAGCACAACTTTCCTCATGCAGAATGAATAATTATAAATATTTGTTTCAGATTTGCAGTCTACTGCGGGGTGGAATAGCTGAGCGTGGTGGGGTGAGGGTGGGTCACAGGATAATTGAAATAAATAATCAGAGTGTAGTCGCAGTACCACATGAAAAAATTGTCAATCTCCTGGCAACGTCTGTTGGAGAGGTTAGTTCAAACTCTCATTCACTATTTTCTCAATTTGATGTATTTTTCTTTTTTTTAATAACTTACCGTCATTAAAACGTCAATAACTGGAAAACTATCAGTCAAAATCTAATTCTAAGGATATGATTGGAAAGAGGAAGAAATGTCCAATAAGATTCAAATAATTTGTTCTTTTGTTGTTGAAAAAGTACATAATAATAATAATATCGAGTGTAGGTTTAAAAAGTTAATTTGTTGAGTTCAAATTCTTGAGGTGATCCCTTACATCAGAATAGAAAAAAATGTTATAGTGAACATGGGTCCCAAAATTCTTTGTTACCGAGATAATGATAACGGAAGATTTAACATTTCTTCTCAAATTTTCAAATGTATTAATTTTGTGGGGGCCTCATAAGGGTACTTGATTAATAATTATTAATTCTTATGTAAAATCAGCTGAGAAATCAAATGGAACAACTTGGGCAACTTGGGCAGGGTTTCACCAGGAACTAAACGTGTCGTTAGAGGATGCTTAAACACCAATTAGTCCTTAACTGACAAAATCGTATTCCACCACAGGCCGTTAGAGCTTATGAGCAGTTACAGAGTTAACCGGCCAGATTTGGTCAATTAACATCTGTAATCTGTCGTTAAGAAAAAATGGCGGCGTTCTGTTTACTCTCATGTTGAAAGTAGTTTGTTGAGGTTATGTGTAATTATTTATTAGCGGGTTTTACGATTATTTTTATTTGTTGTTTATTATTTTTAATTTGTTGTTTCGTTGAGTGGAGATTACTATTGAAGCGTTAACTTGAATTTGGTGAAACTCGCCCTTAGAAGTTAGTAACTTTGATCATTGAGATTTTTTAACTTCAAAGGAATCGAAATAGGATGCCCTATTGTTGACCGGTATTTTGAATTATGCAAGATTGCAGAGAATTTGATTTTGAAGAGAAAATGTTACTTTTTCGTATAAAACTCACCCAAGCATCACAAATCAGGATTAAAGGAAACCTACAGCAATCCTCTCAAAATTGTTTTTTTTGTCTCCTCTAAATCCATATTTTCGAGCACATTTCAGTGTTATTATTATTATTAAACGAAAATCAAAATTAAATGCTGTAATTCACCCCGAAGATTTCTACTACTGCAAATATTGACAACAGGGTAAACAGCTAGATGAAAATTCGATGAGCGCTACTATTCAAAAAATATTGTCGATATTTGCAGTAACAGAAGTCTTCGGGGTGAATTACAGCATTTAATTTGGATTTTCGTTTAATAATAATAATTAATTCATTATCATTTGAATAATTGCAATATCTCAGTAATCTCCATATGTAGACTGGTTGGCCGCTATGGCTTTGTAAAAAATGAGCGCTGCTATCCAGAGATTGTCAGTTTGGTGTAAGGGTAAGCATTCCTGACCGGCAATTAGGAGTTACTGGGTTCGATTCCCGGGCTGACAAATAATTTTTGAATAGTAGCGCTCATCGAATTTCCATCTAGCTGTTTTCCCTGTTGTCAATATTTTCAGTAGCAGAAGTCTTCTGGTTAATTACAGTATTTAATTTGGATTTTCGTTTAATAATAATAATTAATTCATAAGTATTTGAATAATTGCAATATCTCAGTAATGTCCATCTGTAGGCATTTTAGTGTGTATCTAAATTGTAAAATTTTGTTTTTGACATGATTAACATATCCGTCATATTTTTGCATCAATCTCTCAAACTATATTTGATTGCTCTAATAAAAGTAATGCCATTTTCAGATATTGATGAAGACAATGCCGACATCTATGTTCAGACTTTTGACTGGCCAAGAAACACCGGTCTACATTTATGGTCGAAACGACTTTGTGAATTGTTTGGACAGAAAAAATGAAGCACAATATGCTGAAAAAGCACACAGCCAAGACTTGATACCCTGAAGGTGTGGCACCCTACTTATTATGTTACCAAAAATTGAACTAGTGCACAGAACAGTCTAGAACATGACGAGCACAGCTCCTCTATCGATTATGGATCGATTATTGTAAATGTGTCAACCGTTCTTGGCATATGTGATATATACTATTATACATGTATTATATAAAGATAAACCTTGGGAACCATATTTTGTTTCCCACTTTCATATCATGTATCTAATCTATGGAAAGCCAAATGACTATCATGTGTCGGTTTGTTGTAACTGGCAAAGACTAGAATCATCATCTTTCTCGTTCAGGGAAATAATTGTTTATTGAATTTTATCTGGTCTGCTTTATGTCTCTACATATTCGTATGTGATCCTCACATTTCAACCTATATTTTTTTTATTAGGTTTATAATATTCCTAGCGAGGTGCACGTTATAATGGCAGTATTTCATTAACATTGGTGTTTCTATCCTTGTATTTCATTCAACAAAGTCGATGGTTGGTAGAGTGGTCATCACTGTCCAAACTTCGCCCAGTCATCAAATAAAATGTCATTCTATTCCATCAGTGTGATTTTTACATCGTTCTCAGTCACATAAATCAAAGTAACATTGGAAATTTGATGAAAGCTGCTAGATTACTACATCATGATTAATAATATCAATCCTGAGAAATTATTTTCAGGAAATTACTTTCCTATTGAAAGTTTTCCATTTCTTATTTGTGAGAAGGTTTTTTCAGAGCTTGAAAATCTTATGTGGATTTCGATCATGTAATGATGAATTATGGAATTATTTATAATCTCTGACCAGTTCTGTGTAGAATGCTTTTTGTTACCTACAAAAAAAATCTGTAATATTTTATTTGCAGATGGGGGTGCGAATAATTGTGAATTCGATTAAAAAAACACTCATGTTCATTGTGTGTCAACAATATTACTTTTTCACCAATTTCAATTCATCAATGTACAGTTTTATGTACAAAGTGCTTCACTTTAATATTTGAATTGTGTTCTTTGAATTGATATTCCACTGATTGGAGTTGATTTTTTATCATTGTTTTTGTGTGTATATCTCAACTAATGTAAATAAGTGTAGAATATGCCATTTATAATAATTGTCAAATTCCATTTCTTTCCTGTCGCTGCCAAATAAAAACAAAAGTTTGGTTCCATTAAACCAAAGCCTGATAGTGTACCTAAATATTTTTTTGATTGTATTATCAAATTTTGTTGTTATAAGTGAATTTAAAATGATGCTTCACTAATAATTATTTGGTTTTCAACTAAAAACAAAACTAAATTGAAACGGATCGGACCAGAAAATAATTGAATCATCGCGACTCTAATATTGAATAATTCATCAATTAGACTGGTTCATAATTGAATCAATATTGAATGATCTATTAAATTGAGGCGAATTTGATATCACTGAACTGGAAAGTGTTGGTGATAGTTTTCTTGGCTGGAATTCCCATCCCTATGCCTTTGAATTGATGTTAACAGATTCCATTCGAATATTTTTCAGTCAATGTAATCAGAGTGTATGCTATTTGTAGGATTATAAGTATCCCAATTTGCGTTACGAATATTGTAATATTTATCAATCCAATGTAAAAGATTTAATATATATGAGAATTAGCTTTATTTTACTTAGTCAGTGATAGTCGAACTCGAACGCTCTAGTGAATCATGAATGTTAGTGATACTATTGTACAAATTATGGAAGGCAATGATTTGAGAATGCTTGTTTATTGTTTGGACATGTACAGTGCAAGTTATAGCGAGTTAGCAAAACTTGTAGTTTTAATAATTCTTTGATCTGAATACTGAACAGCTAAGTTTCTGGTGAGCATTTTGACAAAGCAAGTCGCTCTTAGCTGGAGTTCAATAGAAAAATAACAGTTGAAGAATATAAGAAGAAGAGTTGAAGAAATATAAGAAGAAGCATCAGTCGGATGAGAGTGCCTCTAACAGATTGCGTAGAAGTGCAGTTAAAAGAGACTTGATATTAGTATTAGGTAATTTTTCTAGTCATTGAACTATCTGCAAATCTGATATACTCTCAGACAAGACTTGAAAATTTTGTGTGCTAATCATTTGAAAGTTGTCAAATCATAACATTGTAGATGTGAGTGTTCTCAAAGTCAGATTTGATTTTTAATCTTTATAGAAACTGTCCTAACACTTTGAATTTATCCAGGCTTCACAAGACTGTATCAAACGTGAGCTCTAAATAACTTCTAGAAAGTTCATAACACGTTTTAAACCTTGTATACACTTCAATTTCAGGGTAAGTGATGAAAATTGAAAGAATGAAAATGTCCTCTTTATAAGTTTAGGTTTTAAATTATTCTGAAGTCGTAGAGATTAAGCAACAAAATTTTCAGTCTTGTCGTGTAGTTGATGATTTTAAATTTTTTTGTAATTTCAATTTTTATGCTCATTATTTATATATGTGTTTCCTTTTAATAAGTTTTACCAAACATTCTTGTAATATTCTACAAACCAATTATGTGTATTTTTAGTTGAGATTGATCAAATCTATATTTCATCTGTATCATTATTGTATTCTATGTATTATATATCGGTTATTTATTTTTTTACTTTTATTGCTGTTATGCTTAAGTAATTATAGCAGAATATTTATAGCTGTTAGAATTTGATAGCGATATCGAGTATTTGTAAATTGTATGGTAAATCGAGGAGCTACGTGGACTTTTCTACTAGAAGGTGTTGTAACAATCTAGATCTTGGTAATTCGGGTCCATGCATCTATAAATGAATGAAATTGTAATTGTGAACTGTCAATAATTTATAACTATACTATCGATCGGTTTGTTTTTATTTTCATTCACCTATCCATGTTCTATGTTTTTTAAATTCTTCATTACTGATGACCGGTTGCAGAGTCGTCACATAAAGTTAAAATCAGGCATTCAACTTATTTATGAAGTCATAACTCTTCTTTTCGTTGCACAAATGTCAAAGTAAACTATAGCTCCCATAAAACTAAAAACGCCCAATTAGACACATGATTTCGTTGCACAGTCGTCAAATAGAGCTTATTTATGTCTCCAATCGCTAAAAACGGTCATTTAAGTTATGGGCCCGAAGTCGTACTGTTGAATCCAATATCTACTCCCACCACATGCATTTTAGAGTTGTGATAGCTTTTTTTACTTTCCTTGCCCTATTACCATAGGTAAGGAAAGTATTGCTTTCCGAATAAAATTAAAGTACCCCAATTTCTAAATTTCTATACGTTTCAAGGTCCCCTGAGTCCAAATAAGTGATTTTTGGGTATTGGTCTGTATGTGTGTGTGTGTGTGTGTGGTGTGTGTGTGTGTGTGTGTGTGTGTATGAGTGAGTCTGTGTACACGATATCTCATCTCCCAATTTACGGAATGACTTGAAATTTGAAACTTAAGGTCCTTACAATATAAGGATCCGACACGAACAATTTCGATCAAATGCAATTCAAGACGGCGGTTAAAATGACGAAAATGCTTTCAAAAACAGGGTTTTTCGTGATTTTCTCGAAAACGGCTCCAACGATTTTGATCAAATTCATACCTAGAAAAGTCATTGATAAGCTCTATCAACTGCCACAAGTCTCATATCTGTAAAAATTTTAGGAGCACTGCACCATCTATGTCAAATAGATGCACAATCTATATCAAAGTCTGATTTCAGATTCTCAATTATCAGGCTTCAGATACAATTTAAACAAAAAATTTAAGTGGAAAAGATTGGGCATAAAAATCTCTACAATTAATGTTCAGTAGCATTTTCACCTAAAATTTAAAATAAGCTCGAAATTCGAGAAAAAAAGATTATTCAATTGCAAACTGTGGCAACTGTTGATTCTATTAAATCATTCACTATGAAGAGATAGCAGACTTCGTGTGTCTGCAGCGTATTGTCCTGTCACCAGCTGGCTCAAATCCTAGAAAAGTAGACCTGAGATGCGCGGGAACACTATTGTCAGGTGATCAATTTTCATAACGGCAAGGAAAGTTGTGTGAGTGCGCCACACCAGATTTTTGAAAGATGTTTACGAAAAACCATCTGTATATAAAGTAAATTATTTTTCTCTCCCTATGTTTTTTCAAGTTGTTTATAAGCTCCAAATCGCTATGGCACCAAATAAATTTGGTGAGAAATCTCGCCAAAAGCCAAGAGTCGCCATATGGTTCATCAATT
Organism: Nilaparvata lugens; assembly: GCF_014356525.2. Lineage (NCBI taxonomy): Eukaryota > Metazoa > Arthropoda > Insecta > Hemiptera > Delphacidae > Nilaparvata > Nilaparvata lugens. The sequence goes on from NC_052505.1 coordinate 91,405,069, forward strand.
CTATGTGAGGTCTTTTAGGTATGTTCACAGTGATGTCGATTGAAACTTTCCCCGATGCCAAGACTTTGGTTGGATAGAAGCATGTATGGAAATGTACGGAAAAAGTGAATAGAGCTGCAGTGTGACCTATGTGTGATATTAGATGTGCCCATGCTAATTCGATATAATATAGCTAAATGGACTTCCGCAAACGACTGTGCAACGACCAACCATTTATGTGAGTGATTTTAAACTATGTCTCACATAGCTATGTTTGATTTTATGTACCTAACGACTCTGCAACCGGGCATAATTATACTGTATCATGATTTTGTATCACTTGGATTTTGATTCTTATTCACGTTGATTTTAGTGTCTCTTTGTTACTAAATAATAAATTTTATTTTGTCCAAGGACAGAATACAATCTCTAGTGGATATACAGTCTACTAGAGATTGCTCTAGGATATAATATATCCTATGAAACCTATGATATCTTTCCATTTATTATTGCGCATTTTTCACAAGTACTTTTCAATTCGAATGTGATAATTTTCAAAGCTCCAAATATATTTATATCATCGACTTTATTTACTCATTGAGAAGAATGACTTTGTTTTCATCATCACTACCATAAATGAATACGGTAAGACGGTAACGAAAAACCTAAAAGTAGAACGAATTAATCATTCATCCCACAAAGTTAAACCTACAACTGCTTCCTTTATATAGCTTAAGAGGAGAAGAGAACCAAAAAGATGGGTAACTAATAACTGCTGATCAAATTATTAAACATACCACACCGAGAGGTTTAGTTTGGCAATGCTTCCTTTAATTTCCGTTTGTTGGATACCGGTACTGTACGTGTAGGATATACTATTGTTAGGAGTTAGCACCTTTTAAGTGCCAAGAACTTTGAAGAAATAAGATACAGGAGAAAAACTTGTCAATTGTTACTGTCAATTGTTTTCAATTATTCACATTCCTTTTAAACATTCAAGATAAGTGCCGTGCTATAATATGAGACGTTTCACTACAATACAGGGTGAGTTATTCACTGAAACATAAAATCTTACCTCCATTCTCAGATCAGAAAAATCACTCATCTTCAAATAATGCTTATAACTCAAGAATAGCAGTGAATTTCGCCAATGCGATGACATAATTATTATTGTTCCTCTCGTCAAGTAGGTACTATCATTCCTGACAGTTTGAGTGATTTAAATTTTTGACCATTTTTGCAAAAATCTATGGGTTTCATGGAAAATACAAATTTCCTAGATTTGGTTGACATGGATAGAGGTTGGTCTAACAAGGAAAAAGACTTGTTGGTTACTATCAATATTTATGTAGCCTACATTCACATTAGTGTTTGATCATACTTTTTATTCTCCAATGAGACACTATTTCATCCGAATTGGTACCGTACCACGTAATTGTTAGAAAAACATATTGGAGTTCATAAAACCCTCGCATATTTCATGAGGGTTTCATCTTCATCAATTACGGCGCAATAACAAATTACTTAGTAATTAGCAAGCTTCTAAATGGTAGAGCCAGGCTGGACTGAGTGAACACAGGTTGAAGGGAATACACTTTTAATTATAATTGGAGGACCAGACCAACAATTAGTTGATCAAATTAATTAGGTATTTAAACACAAAAATCAAGTTCAATACAACAAGGCGGTGTAAAACAGGCGTGTAATGTAAAACAAACAGTCTTTCATAACACTTGGATCAGATATTAATCTTGTAGAAATCACAGGATACAATATATAAAATCACAGAATACAATGCTGTATTCTGTGGTACCGTAGCACTTCTAGTGCTAGAAGTTGAATGAACGAGCCACGCTGGCTGCAGAAAGATGGGCGCAACAGCTTACGTACATGGCATGGATGTTGTAATGTAGACATTACAATAAATTATGTCTACATTGTATACGGTATGTAGAAAACATCATGATTTTTAAATTTAATTCAAACTGAGACTGAGTGATACAGAGTCCGACCGACCATCTTGATCTGTTGTTTAGCTTAAAAACATTAATTTTCAATTACGGTACCGTATGTCAAGTTATGTGTCCGAAATATTTTTATAATCAAGGACAACCGACAACTAACTTAGGTAGGTCTTAATACAAATAGACGCCAACCATCCAGGAAGCTGGTCAATGATGAAGGAAAGAATTATGATGTATTATAAGCACTCAACTAGCCTATAACTTACAATAATATTATTGTAACAGTTCAAGAATGCATACGGTAGGCTCCTATACATTATGCTACTACAGAAGTAATGCTGAGGTAGGTAGATTAAATTATAATGATGATGATGATGAGTTTGTTGTGATGATAAGAATTGCCTTTTTTATTAATTAAAAAGCAATAATTGCTTTATAAATTATTACAATAAATTATTTATTGATGATTGTAGTCAGGTATAATTTACAAATACCAACTTACCATTATAGTTACTTATTTTCCCTATAGACAGACGATTTCATAGTCATTGAAGATTCAAATTTGAATTTTGGCGCTCTATGATATTATACTGCCAACTCGACAAACTATTATTTACTTTATCTCCATTGTCAGTTTGTTAGATGAATAATCAATGAGAATGGATATTTCATTCAAAAGATATCAATAATGTTCTAATGCAATATATTGATGAATGTATCTTATGAAAAAGATAAAGTTGGAGTTCTTGTTTATCATATTATAATGGTACCTGATTAGAAATTACTTGACAGCTGACATGAAGGTTGGCACCTCTTCTGTGTTTATCACATCTGTTTATGAAAAGAAATCGAACATGGAAGAACGAAGAAGTGAGTCGAAACTGAATAGGTGTTGGTTTGAGTGATTAGTTTTGAATTGAAATTCAAACTGTTTCAATAATTTCTTGCTTCAAAAGACATTTTCAATTAATTAATCGTTTGAAGTTTGCAGATTACAATTGAATTGATAGGTCGGTTGGTTAGTAAAGATAAGGCTTCATCGTTTCCAAACTTGCAGCCGAATTCTTATCTTGATTCCTCCTATCCGGAATACAGTAATTTTTTATCACGTACATTTTACTTATTTTCCATTAAATTTTATCCCCTGTGTATAACTAAAATTATACTGATTCAGCAACATCTCAAATGAAGAAAGTAAACCGTAAAAAATACAAACCTATCAGTTCGATATGTCGGCGTTAGAGGTTAGAACTGGAGACCCGTTTTTAGGCGGAATGCTAAATAAATCCCAGCGATTAATGTTGGGACTGTTTGTGCTATTATTAGTAGATGTGATATGGGTTTCATCATCGGAACTGACAAAGGTAATTCATTCAAACAATATTCGTTCATTTAAGTTAGTACACAAAACATTGTAAGTGCTTGGTAATTTATAATATATAACTTGGAAGTTAGTAATAAGAAATCCTTGAACACTCTTGTGATCAATAAGTGTATTAAAAGGCTCTCTTATGATATGATAACATTAAAAAATACAGTTCAAATAATTATATCGTGTAAACTTTTGATTTTTTCCATCTACCGTATGTTAGCAACATTCAAATTGAATGGCGACATGTAGGATATAGGTCTATTAAGAATGTTTTGGATAGACGATGTTATTGTTTGGTAAGTTTGTTAAGCTCTTCTTGTTTATGTATGAATTACTATTTGTATGTGCTCTAGAGAATTGGTAGGCCTACATTTCCATTTCCATGCACATTAAATTGATTTTCAACCGTTCAACTTACAGGTAAAAATGCTGCCCTTTTACTTATCAATTTTTTCACAACGGTTCAAAGCTCAGGGAATTGTCAAGTAATTTTTTATTGACTTCTTTATTAGGGTCGTCAGTAGTGAAATAAGCAGGTTGAAATTGGGTGTATCTTACACCGCTATCATCTGAGGTAGTTTTTGTGCTCCTCAATAAATTCACTCTGAGTAGTATGACCTTGCTGTGAGATACTTTTTGATTCCTTTGTGGAATATAAATCGTTAAGTTTTCAAATGATTTAGGCTATCTGGTAGAATATTGAGAAAATATCGCTCAAATTTGCCTGTGCTGCGGAGGTTTACCGTAAATGTTTAGATTTCTTCTTTTATTCCTTGATACTGCATAGTAGAGTCGGGCAAATAGGTATGTGCAGGGAAACAGACCCTCACTTTGAAAAGTCTACATCTGGGTACGTCGATATTCGGCCTACTTCTAGTTCAGTGAGCATGAATATTATCTCTGACGGTGAAGGATGATTGATTAGTCTTGATATTTATTTATCGATATACAGGAGTGATGACAAGTACTGTCCATAGACTGTGTGTAGGCCCAGACGACGGAAGGTTGGTCTGCAGTGGGCATGAAATCATTGTATGTCAATTTTCGCAGAGCCCTCTTCTATAGAAGCAAGAGTTGAATGTCCCCAGATTAGGATGCCATAATGGATATGACTGTTGAAAACTGAGTGGTATAGCGTCAATGCTATGCTGAATGCTGAGTTTGTTTCTTATTTTTCTTCATAGGAACTGATGAAAACTTCAGATATTGCCTTTAACAATGTGTTGATGTTAACGACCGCCATCTACAGGATATTATCTTCAAACCCCAATTGAAATAAAATGATATACTTGAGCGATTTTGAAAATTGAAACATTATTTCGTGTATCCTATCACAAGTATCTATTTCAATTCGACTTGAATAATCCTATTTTTGATAAAAGTAAAATATAATTGAAATTGAATTACTTCAAACAAAAAATAATGAATAAGAAATAAATAAATCATATAAAAATAAGCATATGAACATACATTATTTAATATCAACTTGTTTATTCTTGCATTTAAACTTGAAATGGCCAAAGTAAGCCGAAACTAGTTGTTAGAAATGTTTTAAAGTTTAAAATGTTCTAAATAAAAAGGTACCTACTCCATGTTTTTATATTGTTTGATGAGCAAAGGAAGACAGAACATAGAAAACATTATTCCAAACAACAACTAACCACCTAATGACTTACTAAACACTAATTAATAATCCGCACAAAAAAACAAGCAAAACCTTCTTTAGAACATGGTACGCCATAGTGGAGTAGGTCAATTTCCACACAGAAATCACTAAACATGTAGAAGACATATTATAAGAATTTTTTATATCTAACTATTGTATGTAATTGTAATTTATCTAATATTTTCTGTAATTGATGTAGTAGTTTAGTTTTTTTTGGGAAATAAACATTTATTATTTATTTATTTATTTATTACTTTCTAATGCTTTTTAAAATTGATCATTTAGCTCTGCCCCATCTCGTACAATTTACTTACAAATTAGCCTTGTTTACTAATTTAATTGAACTATAAAGCACGAAAAACATAGTCTTCATTGATAAGGTTTTACACTTTACATTAACGATTTTTTTAATTTTTTATTTTGTATTTCGTATTTCTACTCTACCGGTGTATATTCGAAGTACATTGAGCTTTGTTATGATACTGGGGTTTTTAAATTATAACTCATCTTGAAATATCTCTCTATATTCACATGAACTACTACTGAGGAAATTTACTTGCGCAATTCTTTTCGTATGTAGGTTATCTCATATTTGTAAAAGCATTTTTTCTATTTGAAGTATATTTGTCTTGAAATTAGAGTGTGCCTTCGTTATCTTCCACCGATATTATAAGATCTGAATTAATTTAGTACAGTCTAAACTGTTCTTGTAGACCTGCTGTAAAATACAGATCTCTTGATGAACTGGAAAAGTTTTCATTGAAGTTTTGAAAACTACCTATGAAAATTTGCCTTTTGTTCAATACCTTTGTCCAGCATTAAATAGGCCCATTTTATTGATATGATATCAATATTTTTGGAGCATACCATCTATTTTTGAAGTTTTAACCAGAAATAATTAAATAGTTTAATGAGCTATTGAATGGAGTTTTAATTGAATCTCACTAAAGTGTAAATTAATATTATGTTGAGTAGAGTGATGTTGAATATTGGATTCTTCCTTTCAATTGCACTAAATAGAATCGTTCAATTTGTCAACTGCACTGTTCTTTTTTCTCTTTCAATAGCCATCTTGCAATAACAATCTCGTTCAATTTTATGCTGATTACACTGGTTTTACTCCGTAAACTGTCATTTTTAATCAGTAGAATGGAGAATTGCTTGCTTGTCAATCAGCTACAATTGAAACCTACTTTGAAATAGAAACGTTGTCTATTCTACTGAAAACGTCTAGTTGATCCAAACTCAAGTTTGTTTATTTTTCAGCAAATGGTGTAATATGTTTTCATTTCATTATGGGACAATTTAACAACATCTTTGACAATTTTACAACATTTCTTAAGGTTTCTTCATACTTAGCTACGCTACGCTGAAATAAGCCATCGAAAGGCTTAGCCGTCCTATCTCCCAATATTCAAAGCTACGCTATGTTGTCATGAACCATACGTTATGACGGTCCCCCAGGCAATCAAAATTTTTTATTGTCAATACTATAGCTATGTAGTCTGGAGACTAATAAGCTATTTTTTTCTATCCTAACATACTACTTAAAAATTTTAACAGCGAATATCTCATTAAGAAATTCGTACTGATATTGTTTATTCAATTAATATGTACACTTGTTGATTTTACAGGCAATCAAAATAAAATTCAATTTAATATTTCTTCAATAGAATTTAATTTCATATTGGAAATTATATTTTTATTCTTCAATAATGGTCAATACTGTAAAAGCCAGATCACCAGGGAGCCAATTTGTGCTGACTGGAAGAGAAGATACTGAGCAGCCAGGGTGGTGTATCTTTTCAGTCTCCCCACCATCCAGCAATTATTGCAGTAGATTTTGCACTTTTCCATTTTAGAAGACAGTCTCTCTTGTGTCGCTCCTCCTGTCATCCAAAAGCTCTGACTTTACCTTCCTCTGGACCCAACCTTCGTCACAATGTTGATGTGAACTGGACAGATTCGCAGCTTGGATTTAACATTGGGAGATAGGACGTATTTCAGCGTAGCTAAAGTCTGTGAGATATTACTTTTAACATGAAGAGGAGAACCCCATTTCTCCTTCCACAGTTTGTAGCATAGACACAGACGGACATCCTGCGCACAATGGATGCGCCGTGTCATTTTGCTTCACGTTCTTGTGATGAATACATCTCCGTAACATACACAAACCAATATACCTGCTGACCAGTACACGACTTGGAACATTGCCAGCAATAGCTGGAGGGGAGTGTTGCCGTGTCGCGTTACAAAGCTCTCTCACACAGACACAAAAGAAGGAGGATGCTGCTAGGTAGTGGGAGTGATTAGTGGAGGATAGAGCATCGGACCTCTCCGTCTTCGAGAAAGAGCCGTGTTAAAAGTAATTTCTCATCGGACTTGAAGTGTGAAGAAACCCTTACAATAGTGTTATGTTCTGACAACAATTTATGGAAACTTGAATAATCTTTTAAATAACAAGTTCGTTCAGAATTTTCTGTAGAAACCAATAAGCTACGAACCGTAATTTATTTATTTTGGTAATGAATAAAAAATATTGAGCGCTTTATCTAATTTTTCCTCAAATATTTTGCATGCTAATCGATATGTTTACATTTTTCAGTACATCTACAAGAATGCGAAGTTCGAAAAGCCTTTCTTCAGCACGTATTTGAAGACTTCCATGTTTTCCGTTTACTTGCTGGGATTATGTCTTTGGCCACCATGGAGAGACCAATGCAACAGACCTTCAAATTACATGGTAGGTTTCTGTTTTTTAAGTTCACTAATATGTTTAAATCATGAAATACTGAATATTCTCTTATCAAATACGACATATCCCACTGCAATTCACTGTAGTGATGTCCACGTTATAATAGCAGTGAAGAAAGATAGAACAATGCTGCTGATTCTCTGCCTTGGCACTGCTTTCTATGTCAAGTTACACTACTTCGACTTTTGGACGTACGATATTTTCCGTCCTCATAAATTCTAATATCGGGGCACTGAGCTTCGCTCGTTATTTCTATTTATTGATGAACAGAACACAATTCTCTAAAATGATCGTGTTTATATTTCACAGCTGGCTCACTCATTTTTTTACTATCCACAGACGACGAAAGGCTCAGTTGTTACATCCAAGGATGAATTATCCTTTTAATGTCGTTCAGCGAGTTTTCCCAAGGATGAGACCTAGTGCTATCGAATTTTTATATCATAAACCTACTTTGTTCCAAATTTCGTGAAAATCATTAGAGCCGTTTTCGAGATTCGTTGAGCATAAATAACCAGATATAAAAATACAGAAATTGCTCGCTTACTAGATTAGGATTAGATTATTAGATTAAACATAACTTGTCAAACAGATGATGTGCTCATGTGTTTTCCAAGTTCCGTCCAATATCTGGTAGATTTCATAAGGACGGTAAAAAGTAGATTTGTGTGTAACTGGCTTATGGAAGATAGCTGATACCAGTATATCTTATGAAATTCATTCTTGTTCATTCTTGTTACAATAATCAATTTTATTTTATTCATCAAGATATATTTTTCAATTCAATAATAGATGTACATAATATAGATAAAATATAAATCTGAGTACCCTTTTGAATTAATAGAAAATATTTTGTTAATTAACTATATTTCTACATTGTTAAAAAACGTAAGACAACGTTGTGGAGCTAGAAAAGGATAGCGCTATCTGCTTTGTCGAATGATAGACAATGATAGCAACACCAATGTTAATCAAATACTGCCATTATAACGTGTTCCTCACTATAGAATTGATCACTTTTCTTGCGATGTGCATTTGAAGTTCAATTGAAGGATCTCGCTTAATCGTTCATCAATTTAACGGCAGTTCCACAGAAGGTGGCTCGAAAGTTTCATTAAATTTCAAGTCGGTCTTGTTGAGACTTGAAATTTCAAATTGTTGTATCATTCAAATATTTTGATAGGGCTACAAATATTAATAACAAAGGATTACTAGTACACTTGATAATGGCGAGAATCGTCCGAAACTACTCGTGTTTAAGAATGGAAGAAGTATACTATAGTGAGGTCCACGTTATAATGGCATTTTTTGATTAACATTGGTGTAGCTATCCTTGTCATTCGACAAAGCAGATAGCGCTATCTCTTTCTAGCTCTGCAAAGTTGCCAGATCATTTCTTAACAATGTAAACATATAAATTCATTAACGAAATATTTAGGTCCGGTTTCCGAGCTCGGGATTTGGCTAAGTTCTAGACTTTAAACAGCTGGAGTAAGAAAATTGGCATTCCGAAACGGGGCGTAGTCATAGTCATTGTAATAGTCACGTTTGAATTAAATTTCAAAAAACTAGAAAATTGAACACAAAATAAAATAAAGAGAAAATAGTGGAAGATTCAGCTATTTTGAATTATTTAGGAATGTCTAATTTCGTCAAGTAAAAACGTTTCCAATAATTATAGAAATGAGAAAATAAAAACTACGACTACTGTTATAAAAGCTGCGACTACGCCCCGTTTTGGAAAGCCAATTTTCTGACTCCAGCTGTTTAAAATCTAGAACTTAGCTAAATCCCGAGCTCGGAAACCGGACCTAAATGTTACTTATAAAAATTCATTATGAAATAATAGAAAAATATAATTTCTTGCTTAATAAAATATAAATGATTATTTTAAACGAGAATGAACAGTTGATATTAGATCAATAAACCTGTATCAGCTACCGTCTATAGAAGGCATTGGCATCGGCAACGTTGATCTGCTATCTTTCTTACCCTTACTAGTACCCTTGAAACTTGATAATGGCGGCAACCGTCCGAAACTACTCGTGTTTAAGAATGAAAAAGGATACTATAGTAAGACCACGTTATAATGGCCGTATTTGATTAGCATTGGCGTAGATATCCTTGTTTGTCATTCGACAAAGCAGATAGCACTATCCTTTTCTAGCTCCACAACGTTGGCAGATCGTCTTTTAACTATGTAGAAATATAATTATAGGCTATACCAAAATATTCTATCTCAATTATGAAAATTTATGATTTTTAATACTAATTGAAAAATATATTATCTTGAAGAATGAAATATAATTGAATATTTTAATCTTCCGGCAGTCGCGCTGTTGTAAAAAGTACAACAGTGTCAGTAAAAACTATTGAATGGGGTGGTGTCAGTGAATGAGTCACCTATGCATTCCAAAGCTTTCCCCCATCACTCCACTGAGTTGCAGTATCAACCGAGCAGTGATTCAGTCTTTAATGGTACATTTAGTCGCGACAGTGCATAAGTTGCACTGTGCATAAGATAGGGAAAGACTGTATACGGGGTCTGTAAATGAACCAATAACACAGAATTGATGGCTATGCTTGGTGTACCTTATTGGGCTACGAGAAGGTAATCATCCAAAAATCCATAGGCGTAAAATAATCCAATGAGATGGAAATAGTAATTATACAATTATTTAATATGTTTTGACAGTAAACAGAGTACAAAACACTTGGAAAATTGGATTTTGTAAAAATTACAACAAGCGACTGCTTGTGTGATTGAGTAGGGTGCGACTACCAGAAGGTTAAACAAGAATGAACAGCTAGTATTGCATTAGGTATACCGGTATCAGCTGTCCTTCTTTAGAAAGCAGTGACAAGGCAGAGAATCTGCAACGCAGTTATTCTATCTTTCTTGGAGTGATCCGTGGTCTAGTGGATAGAGTGCTTGCGTAGCAGCAAAGAGATCCCGGGTTCAAACCCTCTCAACACCAAAAGTTTTTAACCAGATCACTCCCGTGTTATCGGATGGGCACGTTAAACTGTCGGTCCCGGCTGAAGTATGACAGTCGTAAGGCCCATTGACGGCTTAAATTATATATTCAGGCGGTGGGACCTTCCCGCAAGGGACTCCCCACCAACAAAAGCCATACGAATTTACTTTTTTCTATCTTTCTTCACTGTCATTATAACGTGGACCTCAATATAGTAATCTTTTGCGATTAATATTTTATTTTTGACATACTGATATGAAGTTTGTCAACTAGTTGCGGAAGTTGAATCTGATAATTATTAATTTATTCGCCTTTCGATCGAGTGAGAAGCTATTTATTATAATGGCCAATTACAGTTTCTCGAAGATATTAGCAATGATAATGAGTCTTCAAAATAAATTTTCTGAACAATTATTGCTGCTGTTATTTTTCTATCAAGTCTATCCACCATTTATTATTCAATTATTAATCTTGTTTATCGTTAAGTTCGAATACGGTACATGATAACATTTACTCACTTTTTAAATACTAGTAGTTCTGTGAACAGTAGACATCGCGCTCAGTGCGTTACATTGACCTGTTGTTATGTTTTCTCAAAAATTTAATAAATAATTCATCAATTAAAAATGTCTAGAAAAAATCCTAAATAAACATAGAGCTTTCTGTCCTATATCGTACCGTGACGTGTCGTCCCGGAATGTGAGTGTGAGCGCTGTTATCAGGTCTGGCTGCAACTGTCTACAACGTTGATGGAAAGATACAATTTTCAAGATGTTCGATGTTTTTGAACGGGTAGTATTATAGTCCACTAGACAGCTGATTTATGATGAATAATTCTATAGTCTGATTTTTATTCTAATATTGGCTTCTATTGAAGGAGGCTCCTTTTTCCTTTTATTTTATCCTTGAAATGCAAAATTTCCAAAAACCTTGTATATACGTCGACGCGCAATTAAAAAAGGAACATACCTGTCGAATTTCATGAAAATCTATTACCGCGTTTCGCCGTAAATGCGCAACATATAAACATTTAAACATTAAAACATTTTAACATTTAAACATTAAGAGAAATGCCAAACCGTCGACTTGAATCTTAGACCTCACTTCGCTCGGTCGAGCTGTTGTTGAATCGTAATCTTTGTTTGCTTATCATGAATGTGCTATTTCTTCTCTACATCATCATATTATCTCAACACAAAGTAAACTGAATATTTGTTACGTGTAATTGCATAGGTCGACTGAACAATTTCTTCTGTTATTATCTAAACACTTAACATTTCACAACTATTATTTACTTATCTTACATGGTTTTCATAATCGGAATTTGTTGGAAATGTATTTGCGTTTATCAGGTTCATTTCAAATGTATGTGTAAATAAAGTCTAATTTTGACTGACAATAGTCCGAGGATGAGTTTAATTCATGATTGAGGTATTTGAAGCTTTACTTGAGAAAATTGTAAATTAAAATTATTGAAAAAATATCAATTGTAGAAAGCTCTTAGAACAACTGATTTGAACCTTCACTATTCATATTTGATTAATTCTCTTCTGACAAAGGTCAATATTCTAACGCAGCTAATGTGAAATGTCGTAAGGACAATAAAGTAAGGATAAAAGGGAAATGGGATTTTCCCCCTGATTGGGGTTTTTGAATGACCTTTTCGCGACCTTAGGTTTAGCATGGTGAAATGATGCTCTTATATTCCATAATAATCTACGTGCTCAATAAAGTCATACTCTGAAAACACTTCATGGGCTACTTTATTCAAATTAACAAAAACAATATTAAAACTTTTAAGCTGCGTTTACATCGGAGTTAATAACACAAGTTTTTAACATTTTTGTTATCAACTGATGTTAATTACAAAAGTTAATAACATCATGTTGAGTTGCGTTTACACCGGAGTTGATAACATGAGTTATTAATAAAAAGTTGTCAACTTGACTGAATCGACAAAAAATCTCTTGAAAAAGTTGATAACTCGTGTTTTCAACAGAAAATTCGTTGTTATTAACAAGATTTTATGTTATCCATCGAGAGTCGGTAACTTTTGTTAATATCAGGTTACCATCTTCCCCGCAACCCGCTCGCCCAGCATCCCTACCCTACAACTACAGCTGTTCCCTAATAACTACAGCTGCAGACAAAACACGTGACAAAGTTATTAACTTTTGTTGATAACAAAACTAGCAGCCAAAAGAAAATGTTATTAACTTATGTTGAAAACTTTAGTTTTAAATTCTGGTGTAAACGCATTATAATTTATTTACATTAGATCAGATGAAGATCATTATTTTAATGATCACACACATGTTTCAATTCAAATTTGAAGACAATTTTTTGCTTTTTATTCCGGCTGTTATATCATATGAATAGTCAAATGAAATTATTTGGAAGTCAATTATATTGATAACAAGATCTTGTCAATAACAAGGAATTTTCTTTTTTATTAGTCATACTCTGATATAGTGAGGTCCAGTATTTGATTAACATTGGTATTGCTATCCTTGTCTATCATTCGACAAAGTAGATAGCGCTATCATTTTCTAGCTTCGCTACGTTGCCAGATCGGGTTTCAACATTGTAGAAATTTGTTCAACTAAATATTTAATCTGAATTATGAAAATTTATTATTTAATCATTGATAAAAAATCTTGACAATTAACATATAGTTTGTTATTTTAAACTAGAATGAACAGTTAATGTTACATCAGATATACCGGCATCAGCTATCCTCTATAGAAGGCAGTGACAAGGAAGAGAATCGGCAACGCTGGTCACCTATCTTTCTTCACTTCCATTATAACGTGAACCTCACTATAGGTTTACTCTTGAAATACATGAAAATATTAAACCAAAGTTCTATTCAATTGGAGTCCACCTAGAGATTTATAATATAATTTATATTATTATCTAAGAACGTTACGTCTCAGCGAAAATAAAACACTACATTCATTTCAGAGTGCAAAAATGGTCTCCTTCATTTCTGCTGTTCTTATCTTTATGATTAATGTTTGTTCTGTATTTTGTTTATTTTCCAGTACATTGAACCTGATATGGACGATGAGAGTTTTTATACTGAAGCAAATACTAGTCTTGTAAGTTATTTTTCACCTTATTTATCACTATTTATTGTCAATGATCTAGGTATTCTCTAAAATTAATAACTTATTGGATCATTATTTTGATCTTATTGAAAATATTATTTTATTGGATCACTAGAACTCTTTTATTTTCTTTGATGACACTACCGGTTATATGGAAATTCTATACTATATACAATATACTATACTATACTATATACCATACCAATGGTCACCAAACTTATGAGCCTGTGAGCTAGAATAGAATTTATAAATCTTCTAGTGAGCTACCAAGAAATATTAGAAAGTACGGGACGCAAAATGAGATTTTCACACTTTTATTGACTATAAAGATACATTTCTAGTGTTGAAATCTACTTATCTCTTATCAAAAAGTATAACAAAAATTGAAATGTACTTTTCAATGAGAGCAGTGGAACTCGTTTTGGTCATCAAGTATTTTCTTGATGTTTGGAGTGTATGTTGTAGCCGTTATTCTGATGCAGTTGTCCAAATTTTCATCAGTCCTCTTATATCGATTTTTTTTAATTTCATACTTGAAAAGATGCTTCACACAAGTAAGTAGAGCTGAAGATAGCTTTCAACTTCAATGGAACTTGAATAATATTTGGATATTTCTCTTTGGGGACTTGAGGCCAAGTATTTCCAACTGAATCCTGATTTTCACCAAATTTTTTTACAACACAAGCTGCAAAATCCCCTGCATCGATCTCTACAAAAGGAGAGTTGATGAATTGTACCATATTCGAGATGCTTTTGAAATCTTGAAATCGTTGATCAATCTCAAGTCTGAAAGAATTGAAACGTATTCTTGGTTATTGCTGCGGTACTGTGAAGGATTTTTCTCGTCATTGATTTTCTTCAGACTGGGAAAGTGTCTATATTCAAACTGGACGACATTTTCTTGCATCTAGCATTTCTGTGAGCTACCAAAACCCACGAGCTACCGGTAGCTCGCGATCGACTGTTTGGCGACCACTGTACTATACTATACTATATAATCAGTGCTTCTTTGTAAAAAATATAAATAAATAAATAAAATAAAATAAATATACTATACTATACTATATACAATAAAACTATCAAGTAGCACTGAAGAAATAAATTCATTATTTTATTGGATTGGTTTGTTCATTATAATAATGCGAGGCGTTAAATTTGCAATCTTATTTAGAAAATTATTTGCAAAGTACCTATTTGATTCCAATCATTGAATGGTTCATCTTGTACTCATTTATTCTTTATGAATCGTAGAATATTCAAACTCAGTATTACTAATAAACATTGAATTTCTCTTGTTTCATCCGTCAAATACTACTTGGATAACTATTCAAGCTGGATTACCTTAATTATGGAAGGAAAGTGATGTTTGAAATACCGGTGCAAGATGACTTGAGTTGAAAACACATTCATTCTTCAGGCACCCATCACTATCCTAATTCATAACTACGATTCATTATCATAAACTATAACTTTCAACTTATCATACAATCACTCAATGTTATATAACTTTTTAAATATTTCTCTCATTAAACAAAATTACAAACAAAGACAAACAGAATTTTCAATAAATACTGTTAATTCTAATAGTACGGTTTCACCAAGCTCGGTCAAGACATTATTCGAACATGATTAAGCCGGGTACATATTTACAAATGTGTCCTGGGATTAAGGCTGTGCAAAGGCTAAAAATAAACTTTCTACTCGTGATATTTTTCAAAGTTTTTCGATTTGTATATCGTCAAGCTATCAAAATGAAAAAGTTTTCTCAGGAAAACATATTTTTTCTGATCATTACTTTTTGAGATATGAGCGAACAAAATTGGAATTTTTGGGACAGAACATTTCAAATTCGGTACGATATAAATCCATGAGATTTAGAGGATGGATTCTTCATGGTATTGTTGATCTAGTAAAACAAAATTTTTCTAAAAATATCAATTTTTGGAAAACTTATTCAATTCACCAAAAATAACTCAACTGAAAGTTATTTTTTGTAAATTGAATAACTATCTTAAAAATTGATATTTTCAGAAAATTTTTGTTCCACTAGATCAACAATACCATGAAGAATCCATCCTCTGAATCTCATGGATTTATATCGTACCGAATTTGAAATGTTCTGTCCCAAAAATTCAAACTTTAGGCGCTCATATATCTCAAAAAGTAATGATCAGAAAAAAAATGTTTTCCTGAGAAAACTTTTTCATTTTGATAGCTTGATGATATATTATAAAAATCTGGTGTGGCGCACTCACACAACTTTCCTTGCCGTTATGAAAATTGATCACCTGACGCTAGTGTTCACGCGCATCTCAAGTCTACTATTCAAAGATTTGAGCCAGCTGGGGACAGGGTAATAACGCTGGAGACACACATGAGGTCTGCTATCTCTTCATAGTGAATGATTTAATAGAATCAACAGTTGCCAACAGTTTGTAATTGAAATAATAACATTTTCTCGAATTTCGAGCTTATTTTCAATTTTAGGTGAAAATGTTTCTGAACATAAATTGTAGAGATTTTCATGCTCTATCTACTCCTTTCAATTTTTTTTGTTTAAATTTTATCTGAAGCCTGATAATTGGGAATCTAAAATCTAACTTTGCATTGATGGGGCGGAGCTCCTGAAATTTTTACAGATATGGGACTTGTGGCAGTTGATAGAGCTCATCGATGACTGTTTTAGGTATGAATTTGATCAAAATCGTTGGAGCCGTTTCCGAGAAAATCACGAAAAACCCTGTTTTTGACAACATTTTCGCCATTTTAGCCGCCATCGTGAATTGCATTTGATCGAAATTGTTCGTGTCGGATCCTTATAGTGAAAGGACCTTAAGTTTCAAATTTCAAGTCATTCCGTAAATTGGGAGATGAGATATCGTGTACACAGACGCACATACACACACACACACACACAGACCAATACCCAAAAACCACGGACTCAGGGGACCTTGAAACGTATAGAAATTTCGAAATTGGGGTACCTAATTTTTTTCGGAAAGCAATACTTTCCTTACCTATGGTAATAGGGCAAGGAAAGTAAAAATCAAAAAACTTTGAAAAATATCACGAGTAAAAAGTTTATTTTTAGCCTTTGCGCAGCCTTAACAATAGTAACTTTTGCCATAGAAATCATATGTTCCAGTGCACTCGTAAAGTGTATCTGATTTGACTGTGCTCAAATGTGTTGATTGACCTGGGTGGAACCGTACATAAATGTTCAAATTGACATGAATTATGAAATTTATTATTGTCTAACAAAGAAATGCTGGTTTGGTGAGATTTTTGTTGCAGAGTGATTTATTATTGTGCTAACACAGATTTCTTTGTTGAATTGTTTGATTGTTTGTTGCAGAGTGATCCCACATTCGTGCCGATCAAGTTTCCTGAAAGAAATGAAAGAAACTCCGGCACTGAGAGTGATGACTCATCAGTGCAGAGATCCGTTCGATTTAGCAAATTGGCAGAGGTGAGAGTGGGCTACGGTTCACGACATTCCTTGATGTAAAAGCTTTCATGTGTGGAATGAGAAAAATTATAATCTAGAAGAATTTATCGTTCTGTGACAATTTAGGTTGTAGGCTTTGTGATAATTTTCGAGACAACTTGATGTCAATTCTTTGAAAATTACCTTGAATAGAAAATTGAATAATTACTTATTCTCTCTCTTGCTTTTGAAATTGAAAGCTATTTGCCAAATAATTTTACAGACATTTCTACAATTACAAAATAATAGGTTACAGTATAAACAGTAATAAAGTTAACAAAAGTACAACATTTTAGAAGTATACAGTACAATAAAATTAACAAGATTATGTGATAATAGTGAGCAAATTAATAATAAAATGTTGGCTCTACTAGCAAACACTAAAAAAAACACTAGCAAATACAAATTTTGGCTCTACTAACACTAGAACGCCAGTAGTGAGTTCAATTAAAAAGTAATTATATAACATTATGTAATGTACAAGAACAAAAGAGTACAAGTTATTTTTCAAGTTCTTCCCACTCCTTTTTCTGCACATTGTGTATTAAATTTATAAAATAAATTCTAATATAAAATAAATAAATTCATAAACATTTTATGAATTCATTTATATCGTGGATATCACCATAAACTTAATATACAAAAATCTCACATAAAAGTTGAACAACCCTACTTTAATGAATGAATTGAGCAGTGAGTTGATTGATAATAATAATAATATAGCTTTATTTACGTTCTTAAAAGAACAAAAGCCTCTCTTATGAGGTATCTATGTGGTTGGCAACAAATGCAATTTCACATTAATTTAAATTATAAAATCCTCCACTTTCCAATTCAGAATCTGTTTATATTTTTGGCCCATCTTTCCCTGTCTCTAGCTTCGGTCAGTTGATTGATACCATGAGACATATTTTATGTTATCTTTTCTCTATGATAATAAACAAAACAATGACAAAAGTTGAAAATATGCACTTGAATAGAATGATCAAGTAAATGATCTAATACTGCCACTATAACGTGAGCCTTATTGTAGAATTGATCACTGTTCTTGTGTTGTGCATCTCATTTCGAGAATTTCGCTTCATCGGTCACGAATTGTAACGACAACTCCACAAAAGGTAACTCGAAAGTTTCATCAAGTTACAAGTCGGTTTTGTTGAGAGACAATTCTTGAACATTCATTTTTTCATTTAAATATCCTGATAGAGCTACTTAAAACATTAATTACTATAGTGAGGTCCACGTTATAATGGCAGTGTTTGATTAGCAATGGTATTGCTATCCTTGTCTTTCATTCAACAAAGCGGATAGCGCTATCTCTTTCTCGCTTTGCTCTGTTGCCAGATCGTCTTTGAAAAATGTAGAATTAAAAATTATTTAACAAATTATTTCATCCTTATTATGAAAATTTATTATGAAATAATTGAAAAATATAATTTCTTGTTTGATAAAATATAATTGATTATATTAAACGTAGTCCGGGCGCAAATGTCGAATAAGGCACTCCGTGGTTATTTTTGGGTAACAGCTGTGGAAGATGTCTCAATCTCTTCGTTAGGTCTAGTAGCATAATAAGGATCGTCTTTGAACAATGTAGACTTAGAAATTATTTAACAAAATATTTCATCTTAATTGTGAAAATTCATTATTAAATTATTTAAATATATAATTACTTGCTTAATAAAATATAATTGACTATTTTAAACGACAATGAACCGTTAATATTACATCAATAAACCTGTATCAGCTACCGTCTGTAAAAGGCATTGACAAGAAAGAGGATTGGCAACGTTGTTCTCCTATCTTTTTCCACTGCCATTATAACGTGGACCTCACTTTAGATGGTTCAGTCACGGGAAAAAACTCCCCATAAAGCTGCCTGCACACGGGGACAATCCATAGTAGCTTTTAACATACAGAAAAGATAGCATAAGAAGATATTCTTTTGCTATCTCTTTCTCGCTTTGCTCTGTTGCCAGATCGTCTTTGAACAATGTAGAATTGAAAATTATTTAACAAAATATCTCATCTTAATTATGAAAATGCATTATGAAATTGTTGAAAATAGTTATTTGTGCAACTAGTGCGCAAAGTGACAGTTTGCTGCACCGAAAGAAACGTTTACGCACGAGCCGTAGGCGAGGGCGGAATGGTTTCTTGAGTGCAGCAGAGGAACTTTGCGCACGTATTTCACATTAAATTTTTCCTACAGTTGCCATTGAATATGAAAAGTGGTTGATTATGGGTAAAATGATGGCTGAAATCCATCAAATGTTTGTCTGTATAATTTTGTTATTAATAACAATTTTTATTTATTTGTGCAACTAGTGCGCAAAGTGACAGTTTGCTGCACCGAAAGAAACGTTTATGCCCGAGCCGTAGGCGAGGGCGGAATGGTTTCTTGAGTACAGCAGAGGAACTTTGTGCACGTATTTCACATTTAATTTTTCCTACAGTTACCATTGAATATGAAAAGTGGGTAATTATGGATAAAATGATGGCTGAAACCCATCAAATGTTTGTGTGTGTGATGCTGTTATTAATAACAAACTTAATTCATTTAAAAATTAATAATCCAATTGAAGTTGAAAATTATCAGCCAAAGTTCTCATCTTTATTCATTCAAGAATCAGAAAAAATACAGATAAAACAAAAAATTGTATTCAAAATACACGCCAACAGCATGGCTGAATGGCTGAACCGACAAGCGCGCGACCTAGCGGGAAGAATCGTACCTAACTTCGTTTCATCCAACTAAAAACATTATTCAGATATTTACATTATTCAGACATGGTTAACTTACTAAATTACCGAAAAATAATATAAGTAAACTAAAAAATATTTATAAAATAACATAGACAACAGAAAATATTTTATTGTAGTATATTCTAATGTTATTTTATTAATTTTATTGACATGGATTTCGAACGGTAATTATTTAACCTGAAAATTCGAATTACATAATGTGTGTTTGCTACATTTCTCATTGCTTATAGTTGAAATAATTATTACTGTCAATAGAAAATAAACATTATTCATTATATGATGATAAGTTATTATTTAATTATGATTTAGATAAACATTACTCTTGTTTTGGAATTCTAGATTGGGATCTTATCATAAATGTAGGGTAGCCATTGAAATGATTCTTATCTAAATCTAACCACAGTCATTGTTACCAACATAATTTTTGTTTTCGTGCACTAATCCTCCATATAACCCACCAACTATTTTGTGTTGCCATGTTGCAAATGTGGAGTGCAGGAAAAATTTTTCCCGCACTAGAGCGGAAAAGTGATTCTTTGCGTTCTGTAATCAGTGCAGGAATGGCCACTTTTCAAGGTAACTGTAGGAAAAATTTATTTTAAACTTGATAATCCAATTGAAAATTAATAATCGATAATTTATTCAAATTAAAAATTAAATTGATACAATTAATTTGAAAATTTGAATAATTTTGAGTAAATCTTAATTTCTAAATAATTTTTCAACCAATCAATTTATGAATGAAAAAATATTATTTGAAATAATGAATAATTAATAATATTCAAAATGTATGATTTGATGATTTTTCATTTTTATTTATTTGAAAATCAGAAAAAATATATATAGAACATATTCGCATTCAAAATACATGCCAACAATGTCAACAGCTGATTGGGATGGCTGCAAGATAATACGCAAAGTAATACTTTGCGCACTAGAGCGGAATAGTGATTCTTTGCGGCCTGCAATCAGTGCAGAAATGGTCACTTTTCAAGGTACCTGTAGGAAAATATAATTTCTTGCTTAATAAAATATAATTGATAATTGAACGACAATGAACCGTTAATATTACATCAATAAACCTGTATCAGCTACCGTCTATAAAAGACATTGCTAGACAAAGGATTGGCAACTTTGTTCTTCTATCTTTCTCCACTGCCATTATAACGTGGACCTCACTATAGTACCCTTGATACTTAATAATGAAAATGCAATTTGAATTGGATGAAGCAGTGTGTTGATTGGTGTTGCTGTAGGTACGCCACATGTCTGAGTCGGATGCGAAGGAGGCGCTGCTGGCGCGGCTGTCGTATCAGGCCAGTCTGCGAGCCAATGACGCGGCGCGTCGACAAGCCTGTAAACTGGGCGTCGACAAGGTGGCCAAACTGGCGCTTGTCTTCTGCCTGCTTTGGTTTGTCGCCAACTACACATTCCAGGTAATCTTTCTCATTTATAGTACAGGACGTTTCATAATGTTCTTTGGGGTTACGAAAATTCACTACAGGAAAGCTATTCCACCTAAATGAAAGTTGTACGTTTTTTTAACATATAAAAATGTCAATGTGTGCTCCTTTGGTATCACGGCATACGTCAACACGAAAGTCTAGCTCTTGTCAAACTCGCCCCAACATGTCTCTTTCGATAGAGTTGACTGCATTTATTATGCGATCCTTCAGCTCAGCAATATACAGTTCGGCATTGGTGGGTTGAAAACCTTGTCTTTCACATAGCCCCAGAGAAAAAGTCACATGGCGTGGGGTCTGGTGATCTTGGTGGCCACAGCAAAAGTTGTTGGTCTTCCTCAGACGCGCGTCTGAGGTTGATGGATGACCAGTTGATTTCCGTTTGCACAAGCAACCAGTTTCGCTGTATTGTTCGTACCATGCACGAATTGAATTGTCACTTAGTGGATCCTTATGAAATTTTGACCGAAACGCACGTTGCACATTAATTACCGACTTTGACGAATGAAATTCTAAGACACAATACGACTTCTCGCTTCCCGTGGCAGCCATATTCTCTACTGTCTACACCTCGCGGGCTAACGGCCAAGTAACTGCCCAGTACCAATAAAGAATAAAGTACCCGTGGAAAAACGTTTAGATTGCTTTTTCGTACAGTACTTCTTTCATTATTGTAAGTTTAATAGTTGTTTTTGTAATGAATTTTTGTAACTCCGAAGAACATTTTGAAACGCTCTGTATATTTCGCAATTTTTGCCGGCTCAAAATTGCATTTTACAAGTTCGAGACGAAATCGAGAACTTGAAGCGTTTGAGTGCCGGCAAATCAATATCGCCGGAGTTGCGAACTCTGTTTTTCATAACCATCTTTCATAATCATAATAATCATCATGATCAAAATCATCTTTATCATAATCATTTTGATCATATTATTCTCTCTTTCACACTTCATGTTTCAAACTTTCATGCGAAAGCTGTGTTTACACTAAAGTTATTAACAAAATGTTAATAACTTGATCCTTATAGATTCTATTAGATTGAACGGAACTTGATAAACACATATGTTCATCATGTGTATGATATTATGATTACATGAGTATAATATTGTGGAATTAAGTGAGATTTTTAATGTTTTTGGCGATTGTGGAGAAGGATTTTTGTTTGGATTTGTATTTTAAAATTGATTAATCTGATAAATTCAAAATTGTAGTAGATACATTTTTTTGGACTCAAAATAGTGTGTGAATTAAGTTATCATTTTTACATAACCTCTAGACTTTGTAATCCAAATTAAGGGTTAAAGCAGTTTTGGGCGAATGCCTGTTGTTTTTACCTGGATTGTATTTGTATATGAATAAATAAATAAGTTATGTTCAATCTAATATAATCTATAAGGATTAAGTTATTAACATATTGTTAATAAATTTGGTGTAAGCGCAGCTTAAGAGTTGAGGATGACGACAATTGTTTTAAACTTGAATGTTGAGGAACTTTAAATACAAAAGTTAGAAACTTTCCAATTATTATTCATTTTTTAATTCTGCCATCGCTCATTGGCGGCAGATATATCAGGCTAGTTGGAATTGCCGTCAGTACCCGTCAGGGACTCTCCACCAATGAAATCCTTAATAATATTGTTTTTTAACATAGTGTTAACCGATTTAAGTTAATTAATTAGCATGTGTAATAATTGCAGGCAGCGTTGTCGGAGACAGAGAGCGCAGTGGCGACCGCTCTCTCCTCTTCGTCTAGTCTGTTCACGCTGCTGCTGTCTGCACTCTTCCCCTCCAACCTGGGTGATCGCTTCTCTCTCTCCAAACTGGTCGCCGTCTTTGTCAGCATCTGCGGATTGGTCAGTCCTTATTTATAATGATTGAAATCAACTGTAAAGTGAACACTCACGATTGTACATGGTGGTGCAGAGGAAACTCATGTTTTTCGAACCGATATTACTCGGCGTCGGGAGGGGGTATCAACCTTGAACGAATGTTAGCAGACGGCCCACACTATGCCGTTTCAGTCCCTATGGAGCGTTGGTACTTACAACATCGTGTGTTCGCTGTCGAGCAGTTCTTTTTCAGAAACAATGAATCTGCAGTCACAGTGCAACCATGTTCCATCAATATTTTAGAGTTGGACGTCGAGGTGCAGTGCCCGATCGAAATACTGATGGGCTGCAGCGTATAAGAGTACTGGTTCTGTGATGAAAAATAAACCACCTGGTCTTTCCCGTTCAGTTCGTACTCCGGAAAATGTAGACCGGGTCAGAACAGCAGTTGTTACTAGTCCTAGACGATCGACTCGACGAAATGGTCTCAGGACTAGACAACACTGACTAGGTCTACGTTTTCAGGAGTACGAACTGAACGGGGAAGACCAGGTGGTTTATTTTTCATCACAGAATTAGTACTTCTAAACGCTGCAACCCATCGGGGTACAGTATTTCTATCAAGTATTGCACCTCGACGCCCAACTCTGAAATATTGACGGAAAAGTGTTGCACTGTGACTACAGATTCATTGTTTCTAATAAAACTGCTCGACAGCGAACACACGTTGTACGTTCCCACGCTCCATAGCGACTGGAATGGCACAATATACATACAGTATAGAATCTCGGCTAGTACCCTGGCGCAAAAATCCGCCATCTTGTTAGGAAGTTCCGCATTGTAATAGTATTGATGGGTGGTTCGGATCACTTTACTGATCCGGATCAATTGATATCGTTCACGAGCCAATCAGAAGACCAGGATTGGAACTTCCTAAGGTCACGTGACGTGTCTAGTATTTGTGCCATGTAAAAAGCATTGGTTAGATAGGCGTTTGATCGACAGTTTCCATTCTGTACCTATTCTGTGGTATGGGCCGTCTGCCAACATTCTTTCCAGGCCATTTCCCCTACCTCGCCGAGTACTAGCGGTTCGAAAAACATGCGTTTCCTCTGCACCATTCTGTATAACATTTGTGAGGCCCATTGATGGCTTGAGTGATATCTTCGGGCTAGGTGAAACCTACAAGAATTTACGAAATTATCAAGTAATCATTAAAGACTTGTTGCTCTCAGAGCCTGAACTCATGAACTGAGATCGAGAGAAACTGAGATCTTGAGGAACTGAGACCCTCCCATATTTTATCAGTGAAAGCTAATATATATTTCACAGGTGCGTCAGCATAACTTCCTATTTCATTCGATTTTTTTTTATCGCATTGTATGTATAAGATTCTCATCCAATTTTGGCAATGTAAGTAAATATTTGGTTCGTTTCTTAGTTTGTTTTGAATATCCTTGTTTTGTTTTGAAGATCCCTCATTCTTGTAAATTACAAAAATAGAGTGAATGAATTCTATAAAAACAAAAATGTGGTGACTCGTGACCTAAAAGCCTTACAATATAACACATATTCACGGGTTTCTTAATTTTTTGTGTAATGAATTCATTTTTGTTGCAGATCCTTGTTAGTCTGTCCGACATGTCGACAAAAGTGCAAGTTCCTTTTGGAGCAATACTATCCCTGATTAGTGCTTTCTTTTATGCGTGCTATCTAGTCTTGTTGAGGCGTAAAGTTGACCATGAAGATAAAATGGACATTCCTGTATTTTTCGGTAAGTCTTTCTTCTCCACAACAAATTTCACCACATTCTTAAAAATACTGTAACTATAGTGAGGTCCAGGTTATAATGGCAGTGTAGGAAGATAGGAGAAAAGGGTTGCCAGATCTCAGCCTTGCCACCCAAACAGCTGATACTGGTATATCTGATGAATTTAACTGTTCATTATTGTTGAAAATAATAATTGTTTGTCAAGAAAATATATTTTTTAAAGAATAATGATAAATTTTCATGATTGAGATTAAATATTTTGTCAATTAGTTGAATTTCTACATTGTTGATAAACGATGTGGCAACATCGCAAAGCTTGAAAGAGATAGCGCCATCTGCTTTGTTGAATGATAGACAAGGATAGCAACACCATTGCAAATCACACACTGCCATTATAATGTGGACCTCACTAAAGTGATTCATTGTATACCTGTTCAGGCTACCCGGAACTCACCCCAATGCACTGACGTATTGTAGAGGGATTCCTGTCATTTTGTTCTTGTAGCCTATAAATATTGTAAACTGAAATTTTGTGAAATAAAGAAATTCTGACTTTGATTAGTTCTCTAGTATAGTAAAATAATACTAAGATATAGTGTAGTACAGTAATATTATTAGTTCTCTCTCATTGTCTATTTGTTCAATAATTTATTGAATTCATCATTTTAACAAGTAAGTTACATTCGCTTCTGCTTTTACTGTTACCATCCATTAAAGTCTATTCCTAATTTAGAATACCAACTTCTAACCCAACATTATCTTTCCTGTTTAATTGACCGAGCGAAGTGAGGTCTAAGATTCAAGTCGACGGTTTGGCATTTCTCTTAGGGCCGGGTTCCGAGCTCGGGATTCGACTAAGTCATAGACTTTGAACAGCTGGAGTCAGAAAATAGGCTTCCCGAAACGGGGCTAGTCGTAGTCATTGTTACAGTCACGCTTGAATTAAATTTAAAAAAAACTAGAATATTGAACACAAAATAAAATAAAGAGAGAATAGTGTAAAGTTTCAGCTGTTTTGAATTATTTAGAAATGTTAATTTCATCAAGGAAAAACGTTTCCAATTATAGAAATGATAAAATAAAAACTGCGACTACTGTTATAAAAACTGCGACTACGCCCCGTTTTGGAAAGCTAATTTTCTGACTCCAGCTGTTTAAAGTCTAGAACTTAGCTAAATCCCGAGCTCGGAAACCGGACCTAAATGTTTGAATGTTGCGTTTTTATGTTGCGCATTTACGGCGAAACGCGGTAATAGATTTCCATGAAATTTGACAGGTATGTTCCTTTTTAAATTGCGCGTCGACGTATATACAAGGTTTTTGGAAATTTTGCATTTCAAGGATAATATAAAATGAAAAAGGAGCCTCCTTCATGCGCCAATATTAGATTAAAAATCAGACTATAGAATTATTCATCATGAATCAGCTGTTTAGTGGACTATAATACTACCCGTTAAAAAACATCGAACATCTTGAAAATGTATCTTTCCAGCAACGTTAGTAGACAGTTGACTATAATACTACCCGTTCAAAATCATCGAACATCTTGAAAATGTATCTTTCCATCAATGTTGTAGACAGTTGCACCCAGACCTGATAACAGCGCTCACACTCACATTCCGGGACGACACGTCACGGTACGATAGGACAGAAAGCTCTATGTTTATTTAGGATTTTTCTAGACATTTTAAATTGATAAATTAGCCTATTTATTAATTTTTGAGAAAACATAACAACAGGTCAATGTAACTTACTGAGCGCGAGGTCTACTGTTCACAGAACTACTAGTAAATGTGATCTTGAAATGAGAATTCATCTTCAATTTTCTGATCTATCAAAATTATTATAAAATTGACGTATACAATCGTGTAGTTAACTATTATTAAACTTGTAATTGCATCAACTAACAGAACTCTGAAGAAAGTCTGTTTGACATTTGCTAGAGATGAATGGAAATATGGTAGAGGGATATCTTATTATTTTATTAAATAGCATAACTTTTATTCTCCATGGTATTACTCATAAGCTAGTTGCACATATAGGTTTCAAATTGATAAAAATATTCACCAATCTGTTATTCTCTCACGATTTTCACAAATAGAAACAACTTTCTGTAGAATATGTTTCCTTGAGAACGTATTGATTGCGATGATCATGCTATTTGAAAAATAAAAATACAAATAGAAGTTTTCAAAACGTTTTTAGAAGTGTTGACAACTTCTATAAGTGTTTTAATTATGGAAAAATACCACACCAAGCACAACACAACTGTCTACATTGAAGAAGATTTTCAAGTTTTTCAAGATTTTCTTTATTGACCTAGGTT
Source organism: Nilaparvata lugens (assembly GCF_014356525.2). Classification (NCBI taxonomy): domain Eukaryota; kingdom Metazoa; phylum Arthropoda; class Insecta; order Hemiptera; family Delphacidae; genus Nilaparvata; species Nilaparvata lugens. Next base: position 91,432,533 of record NC_052505.1, read on the forward strand.
TCAGTCCAAAGGATTCATTCAATTCATTATACAAAACACTATAATTATAATACATGTATATAAAATCACTTCACTTGTATGGGCTACTTTATTCAAATAATAAAAACAATATAAAACATGTAGTAAACAAAGTAGGTCGAAACTAGTCGTTGAAATGTTTTAAATAAAAAGGGAACTACATGTTTTATATTGTTTCTATCAATTTTTCATAATATATAATAATATATATGACCATGGAGGAAGAACTAGATTAAGTCTGTACCAATTATCTGCAAAATTTTGATAAATTGTTAATGTTGTTCAAAGTATTATTAGGTTATGAAATTATTACACGTCACTGCTTCGCTACTTGACTATCGGAATAGTTATTTATAGTTTATTCAATTCGTAATCCATCTCATGGCTGTATGATCATATGTAATTCATCATTGATGACAATAACTATTGGTTTGTTACAGGATTTGTTGGTCTCTTCAACTTTCTTCTTCTTTGGCCAATGTTCTTTCTTCTCCACTACACACATTGGGAGTCGTTTGAATGGCCCAACAAACACCAATGGACTTTTCTTCTCATTAATGGACTGGTGGGCACAGTGTTCTCTGAAGTTTTGTGGCTATGGCAAGTACAATTATAATATTAAGTAATAATAATAAATAATATTCCCAACTTTTTTTAGATTAATCGTGCTTTTTACATTCTAATTTTATCTTATCGGCCTGCCATCTATATCTATAAAAGCGAAATGGCACTAAGTCACTGACTGACTGACTGACTCACTCGCAGAACTAAAAATCTACTACCAGACCAAAAACGTTCAAATTTGGTAGGTATGTTCAGTTGGCCCTTTAGAGATGCACTTTAGAGATGAACGGATTTGGAAAAATTTCCAAAGGTATGCCCAAAATATGCGTCTTCCAGCGTTTTCTCAGCTTTATCGAGAACAAATGAACAGAAAATGTTCAAATTTACTACAGAAGCTCAGCTTGGGTGTAATAATGTTGTTTTAGAAGGAATTTGAAATAACGCCAAAGATACGCCAAAAATTAGCGGTTTTTTTGCGTTTTCTCAGTTCTTTCATCAAGTAATAGACATAAAATGTTCAAATTTGCTACAGAGGTTTAGCTAGGGTCTAAAAATTTTGTGATGAGGTGACTTTAATATGTCATCAAAGATACGCCCAAAACCAGCGTTTTTCAAACGTTTTTCTCAGCTTTTCTGCGTTTTCTCACCTTTTTCAATAATTGATGGAAATATATTTTAAAAAATTCAGTACACAGGTTTAGCTGAGGTGGACGAATTTTGTTCGCCAAAGATACGAAATGAAAAATACAGGCCAGCGAAGCGAGCCCGCTGTTTATATTTTTGGACGATCCAGTCGGGGGTACAGGGGGCGGAGCCCCTGGCTAGACGGATACGGCGAGCGAAGCGAGCCTGACGGCTAGCTTTCCATAAAATGATGTTGAACAACCCTTGAAGTATTTCAAATATTCAGCTTAATCTCTTAACTTGCTTCTCTTGAAACGACGTCTTTGTAGTACAATTTATATGTTCTCACAAGTACTAAAATGAGCTATAATCTATAAAGTACTATAATCTGATATAGTAGCTCAACGCCGCCCTGTATACTGCTACGAGAAACCCGACATTCCCATTTAAAGCCTCCGTAGGTGAATGAAAAAAAGAATCAATTATAACTTGATAATTATCACAATATTACCGAACCTGGGCGAATAAAATTGGACTAACTAAAAATAATAGTCATTTTTATTACACTTTTTCAATTTGAAAAATGTAAAACATTTTACTATAAAACATTATAAATATGTTTCATTATAAGTTATCATCACACTATTACCGAACCTGGGCAAATAGAGTTGGACTAATAAAAATAATAGAAGAAGGTAGTCTATGGCCCCGACTCCTCAGGAAGTTTTTTACTGCTTGGATCAGCAGGATTTTTACTGAGATCCCATTCTAATAGGATAATTAATTAATTGATGAAATAAAGAATACATCAAAAACATAACAATACAAATATTGAGAACACCTATACTTAAAGATGCATTTTTCCCTGCTTCAATTAAAATAGTTGTCAAATGGTAGATTGAAGAAATCTGAAAGTGAATTTCTAGGGAATTGAAGGTGGCTAGAGAAGCATTAATTCACGTGCAGCAGTAAAAAAGACCCGACAGTATCAAGTTAACGCGGTTAGACAAGGTCCCATTTTTCGAGTATTAGATTTATGGCAATCTGCTTTTATAACATTACAAGTGCGTTGTTTGATGGTAGAAGTATTACTGAGTACCTCCTCACTACCTCCCCCCCCCCCGAACTTATGAACGTTGCCAATTTGTCAGGTGTATTAGGGTACAAACACACTGAAGGCGGAGCGGGGTGTTGCGGAGTGTCGTGAACAATATAATGTTAAGTAATAAGATGCAACACACAGCACAGAATATTATCCCTCCTATAACAGCTGTGCTAATATTGAAGTTGTGTTTCTTTTCTGGCTCTAAATTTTGCAAAATTACTCAAATATTTCCAATTTGTAGAGATTTGAGTGAAATATTTTTGTTTTTAATTAATTTTATAGTATCAAAATTTAAAATTTTTAGTTTAGTCATTAGTTTTGAAGTGGAAATTGGACTTTATGAAGTGAAAAGTGAAATCATAACATAATTAAAAATTGTGTAACATAATTAAATTTTTTCATAATTAAGTGAAATCATAATAATGTGAAATATCTGTTCTATTTTTTGTTTTGAAGCATCTAAATTTGAAAATTTACTTTGTGAACATATTAGTGATCTGAAAATTTTGCGAAGTGAAGAGCTACAAGACTTAACCTATTTCGGACTATGTGTAACCATATCTAAATTGGGGAGAGGAATAGCACAAGGTTACCTTATTTTTCCTCTCCCTATCATTTATATGATGTATACTTATTATATCAATCAATAAAGAATAAAGAATTCTTTTTTGAAACTTTTATTTGTAAAAAATCTGGTGTGGTGCACTCACACAACTTTCCTTGCCGTTATGAAAATTGATCAACTGACGCTAGTGTTCACGCGCATCTCAAATCGACTATTAAAAGATCTGAGCCAGCTGGGGACAGGACAATAACGCTGGAGACACACGAAGTCTGCTATCTCTTCATGATAGTGAATGATTTAATAGAATCAACAGTTGCCAACAGTTTGCAATTGAATAATCAAATTTCTCGAATTTCGAGCTTATTTTCAATTTTAGGCGAAAATGTTACTGAACTTAATTGTAGAGATTTTCATGCTCAATCTTTTACCTTTGAATGTTTTGTTTAAATTGTATCTGAAGCCTGATAATTGGGAATCTAAAATCACACTTTGCATAGATGGGGCGGAGCTCCTGAAATTTTTACAGATATGGGATTTGTGGCAGTTGATAGAGCTTATTAATGACTATTTTAGGTATACATTTGTTCAATATCGTTGAAGCCGTTTTCGAAAAAATCGCGAAAAACCCTGTTTTTGACAACATTTTTGCCGCCATCTTGAATTGCATTTGATCGAAATTGTTCGTGTCGGGTCCTTATATTGTAAGGACCTTAAGTTCCAAATTTCAAGTCATTCCGTTAATTGGGAGACGAGATATCGTGTACACAGACGCACATACACTCATGAAGTGCGTACAGATATACGCGCCCCGAACATGAGCAATTCACATTTTTTTAATAAGCTGACTATATCTGTATTTTTACAGAAACGGTAAGATGCAGATATAAAAAGCTTGGCATCAGCTGATTAAAAGTGAATTGCTCATGTTCGCGGCGCGTATATCTGTACGCACCTATACACATACACACACACACACACACACACTTACAGACCAATACCCAACAACCACTTTTTTGGACTCAGGGGACCTTGAAACGTATAGAAATTGGGATACCTTAATCTTTTTTGGAAAGCAATATTTTCGTTACCTATTGTAATAGGGCAAGGAAAGTAAAATTTGGGAGAAGACAGTTTGGGCTATGCCTGTTGTATTCTCCCAATCGTATTATATTGATATTATATATGTCATATTAAGCTGCGTACACATATTCGCGCTTCCAACCCGCACCGAGCACGCTCCTCCCTCGTACCACCATCGAACCACAGTCGCTCCGCCCACGCACCCATCATGAACGTTACGGAAGATGTTAGATCTTCTTGCGTTCCCCGGTCGAACCACTCTTGCTCGCCGGTCGATCATCAATCGCTCTGCTGGAGTGACGTTCGGTTGCGGAGCAGAGCGAAAGTCTGTACGCACCTCTATATGTCAATGAAATAAATAAATACATACAGAATGAAAAGTATCAATCCAAACAGTGCATTTTACATGACGCCAAGACGTGAGTGCACCAAGACCAGGTCACGTGACTGCGCCATCTTGTTAAAAATTAAAATTACCGCCACTATTACAATGCTAGACTTTATTTCAAGATGGCGGATTTTGGCGTCAGGATACTAGCCGACTTTTGTATTCCATTCTGTATGTATTTTGTGCTGGAAACGTCTATATTTCATGTTTGCCCGAATTCCCCTGTAATGTGTATTATTCAAAAGATAAAATTTATCTATTGCACTTTAAATTCAAAAGTAAGACTATTCTAATCCATTTTCGCTTGAGGACTGAACATTTTGTGAATTGAAGAACTTCAAGACTTGACCTATTTCGGACTATGTGTTATCTAAATTTAGGAGAGGAATAGCACAAGGTTACCTTATTTACCTCTCCCTCTCATTTTGATAATGTACTTATTGTATAAATGAATGAATGAATTTCGTTCATAATTCTATGAAATTATAAAAATTCATTATTCTCTCACCATTTAGTAAATTTTGTGGAGGAAATTTGGTTCATATTTTTTCTCCTCAACGCCATTTTCTAGGCCCTTGACGCTCAGACGCTTCCTGTGTGTATCATGAACGCTCTGACCACGCCATGCCACGCCCCGCTCCGCCTTCAGTACCCTTATAATTCTCATTAATAATCAGCTGTGGACAAAGTTAATCCTATCCTATACTATTAAACGAGCAACTTCTGTTTAGATGTTTATATGTTTGTATTTCACCGGATCTCGAAAACGGCTCTAACGATTCTCACGAAATTCAGAACATAGTAGGTTTATAATATGAAGATTCGATTGCACTAGGTCTCATCCCTGGGAAAACTCGCTGAAGGACATTAAAAGGATACTAATTATTTATCCTTGGAATAACAGCTGATAATAATCATATTTCGTCGTCTGTTGGTGATGGAAGTGAGTGAGCGAGTTCATGCGTGTGGGACTGTGTCAAAATTATGACTCAGCTGTTGAACTTTTGTAATCATTCAATCAGGTATTTAGTGCCGGTTGCAAAAAAAAAACCGGGTTATTTTCAATCCTGATTAATTCCAGTAGATCCATCTTTTTGAAATGGCTTTCTCTGATTTGGTTCACGTGAAGTTAATCAGGATTAAAATTTAAAAGGCTTTTGTGCAACTGAGCCTTTGTGAGGGAAATTTCTGCATTCCTCTGGGAATTAATCTTAATTTACTGTGATTAGATAGAACATTTCTGTATGAACTATGAATGTTATTATAATTTCTCCTTTTATTAATTTTTTATGCTTTTGTACTTCGGAGCGAAGCTCGGTCCCCGATATTCAACTCTCATATGGCAATGTTGCACTCATCTGTTCCAATTTCAATCGGACTAATTTCGTGCGTTTGACTATGGTTTCGGGTACTCAAGTCAAAATGTATTAAACCATCGAGAATAAAATTCATTTTGCCACTTGATAATGGGATAAATACCCGAAACTTATGGTGTCTGAAATAAAATAAGAGTAGCCTAATACTTATTTTTTGTAATTAAATTAGAACCTTCCTATCTTCTTCATTAGACCTTTTGCATTTATTCACCTTCCTCGTTAGAGTGAAATTGATCTTTGTAATGTTGTTGCAGGGGCTGCTTTCTGACATCGTCGTTGATAGCGACTGTAGCAATGAGCCTGACAATCCGATGTCGATGTTGGCCGACGTGCTGTTCGAGCGGGTGCACTACCCTGGCCTCTTCTACCTCGGGTCGCTGCCGATGGTCCTATCCTTCATCACAGTTACCATTCTAGCACACTACGAGAACCACGACCCAGTCCTCGAGGGCCTCAGACGGCTCTTCTCGTGTTGGTGTTCGAGAGGAAGACCAATTAGGTATGTTCAATCACTTATTCTCAATTATCTATTTATCACTATTAAATTTATTAAATATTTATTATTTATTAAATATTAAATATTAAGATGGATAACCAACAACATATATCTATTTATATTTAATGCACAGTTCAACCTGAGATCTCAGTAACCACTGAACCAATATCTAAGTTTAATACGTCGAATTAACGGGGATGATGAGTAAGTTTGCAGAAAGCATTAAAATTATGTTTTTGTAAGATCCAATAATTTTTATTTTAATTATTTAATGGCCATTTTTTGTGTATTGGAATATACAATAAAAATTACAATAAATTTTCCACTTTTCGACCGAATTTGACTTATGATGCATGATTTTGGACCGCCTTGACGAGCCGAGAAGAATGAAGTGTAGTACGATGAAATCTGAGCATTGTGTCAAAAGTCACAAGTGTTTGAAATTTTGATCCTTGAGGTGTCCTTAAGCGCACCTCTCCACTAGGAAATACTGGAATGAAGTGCATCCAACGAGTGATTCTCATAGAACATAATCTCATGAACTTATGTCATTGTGCGAAATATCAATGTGAAGACATTTTAGTTGGTGATGATGGTTGAAGCTGAAAATTAGGTGTTTTCAACAATACAAGGAGCATTGTTGTCTGTCAGGTGTACCTGGAAATCTATATGAGATAGAGCGCTCTACCTGATCTCAGACTGTAGAGCACCAAAAATACGCCCAGAGGGATTTTTAATTATAATTTAAATGGTAACAATCGGAAGATTGTTGATCAAAAACTAAAATTAATCAAAATTGATTTTT
>NC_052505.1:91439653-91559392 GCF_014356525.2 Nilaparvata lugens
GATCGCCCGTTCGGCGGCAGTCAAACTTAACCATTGGTTTGATCATGGTTAAACTTAACTGGTGTTGGTGGAACGAATTATTTTTGATTTGACCAGCTGATAGACTTTAACCATGTTCAAATGCCTTGACCAAGGTTGGTGAAACGGGGCATGAGTCTTGTAGTACTCCACAAAATTTTAATTTCTCATTATTATTTTCACAAAGTGGATTTTTATATTTAGATACTTCAAAACCAAACCTTTATTTAATATTTAAAACCTTGTTAATTTGTAAGCTCACTTGGATGAAGAGGCTTTTCAAATTACTATTTAAAGCTTTTAGTTGAAATGCTTGTACAATTTACGAATAACTTGAGCTTTCTCCAAACCTTATTCAAACATGATTTTTCATCCAATCCTGATAAATTGCTATTTACAATCCTGCTAGTTACAATTAATTGAACAATCCTGATTCGATCAATCAATCAACAACTTTATTGAACACAAACACGCAATATAAAAAGATACAATCAAAAGACAAACTTCTAATAAAAATGTAAGAAACGGGCTTCATGGTGGGATGTGTTGAGATGAAAGAAAGGAGCAAAAATAGCTAGCCAACTATGGTTTCCCATGTAAAAGGCTGGTAAAGGGTATAAAAGTAAGTAATGAAGGGTGAAAAGGAGTGAAAAAGGTAATATGAAACTGATATAAAGCATAAGCGTTGTAATCTTAATTCAATCAGCTGTACACCCTCGTGAATGGAGTGTGACGAGGACCCAGGCTGTATAGGAAATGTTGTTGAAAAATGAAAATGTGTTGAACCACGGTATTTAGATGAAAATATCTTCTATATACCATATTTATATCTTCTTCTACAGAGTGTGTAAGTCACTCCCTATTTTTATATAGCTATAATTTCTTTATTTATGAACCAATTTTGTTAGAACTACATTGTTAGATAGAGCACTCCGTGAGGTTGTGTTTCACACCAATTTTCATTTCTTTCAGTTTAAAAATGCCCCCTCTCTTGACTATGTAAGAACGAGCCAAAATAGTAGCTCGTTATGAGGTCTGGGGATCTGTGGTGCGAGTACAAAGTGGTGGAGGGCTGAACGAGGGATCCATGCAACACTGGATGCAAAAACTGTTAAAAATTGTCATTCCAAATTACTAACAACAGGGAGTGTCGCAGATGAAAAACGATCAGGAAGACCATCAACGTCAAGAACAGCAGAGAATGTTGACAGAGTTCGTGAAATGTTCATGAGGAGCCCTAAGAAATCACTGCACCAAGGATGGCTTCCATGTTTTAAAACAAATCTTTCTTAAGAATCGTTGCAACAGGATAACGTGAAAGACTACTTTCACGAGATCCTTGGTGCAGTGATTTTTTAGGGCTCAAAATTGATTTTTTTATGTTGATGGTCTTCCTGATCGTCTTGCATCTGCAACACTCCCTGTTGTTAGTAATTTAGAATTGCTGTTTTTGCATCCAGTGTTGCATGGATCCCTCGTTCAGCCCTCCACCACCATTGTACTCGCATCCAGACCTCATAATGAGCTGCTATTTTGGCTCGTTCTTCCACAGTCAAGAGAGGGGGCATTTCTAAACTGAAACAAATGAAAATTGGTGTTGACAGAAACACAACCTCAAGGAGTGCTCAATCTAACAATGTAGTACTAACAAAATTGGTTCATAAATTAAGGAATATTATAGCGGTATAAAAATAGGGAGTAACTTATCAGACACTCTGTATATAGGTGTGTACAGATATACGCGCCTTCAACAGGCTCCGCCCTCGCTCCGCACTCGCTCCGATCATGCACGTTACGGGAGATGTCAGCTCTTCAAGCGTTCCATTCTTGCTCCCCGGTCGATCATCAATCGATCTGCTCGAGTGACGTTCGATTGCAGAGCAGATCGAAAGTCTGTACGCACCTTATACCGTGTTTTGAACCTCCCTATCATTTCGATGATGTACTTATTGTATGAATGATTAAAGAATGTTTGGCTAGGTTGCAGTGCCGACTGAGGAGCTCTCTCATTGAGATCTTTCATTTCAATTCAATTCTTGATTAATGTTGTCATGTATTAATTACCGAAGAGTTTCTTCATTGTGATGATTCTTCAATTAATGATTAATGTTTGTTTAGGTGGTTGTGCCGAAGACAAAGGGTGAGATCCTGGGTGTGGTGATAGTGGAGTCGGGGTGGGGGTCGATGCTGCCGACTGTGGTGATCGCCAACCTGGCGCCGGCGGGTGCAGCGGCGCGCTGCGGTCAGCTCAACATCGGTGACCAGATCATCGCCATCAACGGCGTCTCCCTCGTCGGACTCCCCCTATCCACCTGTCAGAACTACATCAAGGTGGGCCACCCTCTATTCAACCATAGTAGTTTATACGACAGTTTTGTAATAAGGGCCTTTAAATTACGAGTTAAGGTGCGTACAGACTTTCGCTCTACTCCGCAATCGAACGTCACTCGAGCAGATCGATTGATGATCACAGGTGGAGCAAGAGTGGAACGGGAGAAGAGCGTGTAACAGAGGTCGAGCTTGGCAAGTTCCTAGTTCGAACTAACCAATAGTTGCGAATGCGCGGTTAACATTTTTGTTGGATCAGTTACGAAAATTACGATCTCTGTGTTAGCATATAAAATTATCAAAATTAAAAATTAATTATTGACCGAGCGAAGTGAGGTCCAAGATTCAAGTCGACGGTTTTGCATTTCTCTTTATGTTTTTATGTTTATATTACCGGCGAAACGCGGTAATAGATTTTCATGAAATTTGACAGGTATGTTCCTTTTAAAATTGCGCGTCGATTTATATACAAGGTTTTTGGAAATTTTGCATTTCAAGGATAATATAAAAGGAAAAGGAGCCTCCTTCATACGCCAATATTAGAGTAAAAATCAGACTATAGAATTAATCATCATAAATCAGCTGTCTAGTGGACTATAATACTACCCAAGGTACCTAGAATACATATAGAATGTATTCTAGGTACATTGATACTACCCGTTCAAAAACATTGAACATCTTGAAAATGTATCTTTCCATCAACGTTAGTAGACAGTTGACTATAATACTACCCGTTCAAAAACATCGAACAACTTGAAAATGTATTTTTCCATCAACGTTGTAGACAGTTGCAGCCATACCTGATAAAAGAGCTTACACTCACATTCCGGGACGACACGTCACGGTAAGATAGGACAGAAAGCTGTATGTTTATTCAAGATTTTTTCTAGACATTTTAAATTGATAAGTTAATTATTAATTTTTGAGAAAACATAACAACAGGTCAATGTAACTTACTGAGCACGAGGTCTACTGTTCACAGAACTACTAGTTAATAATAGTTACAAGCATATTAGAAGAAAGAATCCAAACACCCTACCACGCCTTTCACCTTTCAAAACATTGACAGACATAACCTTTTTTGTAATAAAACATCAACATAGATGCAACAAACATAATAATTATCATCAATTTGTTTTATAATTTGTTTTTTAATGTATTATTATGCTACCCAGAAATCCCATGGGGCCTGTTTCATAAAAGTTACATGCTCAATATAGCCGATAAAATCAGCTGTTCCTGTATTACAGGACTTCTAAGTTTTTATAAAACAGGGGCCTGGTCAGAATATTTTATTTCGTTTTGTAACCCCATCAGCTGGATTGAACTTTTCACATTTTTGAGGTTAGGTTGTAGCGAATTCAACAATATGACAAGCATGCGATCATCCTTCGAATCTATTTCGAACCTCTAGCGATCCCTTGCGTAACATCTCCCGTAACGTTCATGTACGGAGCGAATGTGGAGCGTGTTCGTGGCGCGAATATCTGTACGTACCTTTAGATGTAGAGTTTAATAAACTGAAAAAATGACGTTCAAAAAACTTTATAAACTGGGAACTTGATGAAATTAAAACTTGACTAAATGAAATCTCGACAAACTGAATGAGATCTCTCCCTCGTCAGACTCCCGCTATCCACCTTCCAGAACTACATCAAGGTGGGCGACCTTCAATGCCAGCTTACAAATTATGTTTTCTGAATCTTGAATGCAAACCATACTTTTGTAATGCAATGAGATTTTTTAGAGCTATGTACAGACTTGGGGTGTGATCACATTGGATGCGTAGGCCTACTGGTTTATCTGCAAGTGCTTGGTTATCAATCGTGCAGTTGAGAAACAAAATTCTGGGAAGAGCAATAGGAACAGTGACACTGAACGTGGGCACTTGCTGGTTGTAAACGGTGTGAGCAGCTACATGCAAGTCACAACGAGTTTAAATGGAACTTTCCAGATTTTGTTTTTTCGGCTCATGCATGACTCTATGTACACTTGCACTTACATGCATTCAATGTGATCACACCCTAAAATGAACATCCAATAACAATAAATATAAACCACTAGAAAATCACAAATTATAATTATACAAAAATGATTCAACCTCAAATAAAAAATAAGCAACAAAAATCGAAGATACAAAATCTAACCTCAAAAAATTTTGTTTGAAGCTTCTCGGTGTGATGACACAGCAATGTATGACGACATGTGTGTACAGACATGTTCTTCACGCATGTCCTGTCGTTAGTGGCCAGCATAATGTAATTTTCAGAGTCATCCCCACTGAAAATTTGAAACAACTCGTTCTTATGTTAATATTGAGTCGCTTTTCTGTTATGTTTCAGAATTCTAAAACGCAAACAGTTGTAAAACTGACGGTTGTGCCATGCGCTCCAGTCGTGGAAGTCAAAATCAAGAGGCCAGACACAAAGTATCAATTAGGTTTCAGTGTACAGAATGGTGTGGTAAGTTCTCTATCACTTGCACTATCAAACATTTGCCACAAATATCTGCATATTAAGGTGCGTAAAGACTCAAGCGCCACGAACTCGCGCATTTTGTTTTTCATTACCTGATGATATGCTTATTATATCTTTATCCGTACAGAAGCAGTAAGATACAGATATAATAAGCGTAGCATCAGCTGATGAAAAGCGAATTGCGCATGTTCGTGGCGCATAAGTCTGCACCTTTAGGCTTATATATTATTTAGTATTAAATTTGAAATTTATATTATTTAAAATTTAATTTTCCGAGTACAGTACATCTGATTGGTTCGACTTACTTGAATATAAACTATATATTTAATATACCGGTTCATATTCTTATAAATGGATACATTCACATAGAAGATTGTTCCATAGAATATAATTTCCCGGATGCATCCGATTTGTTTGACTTACTTGAAACTAAATTACTTATTATTAGCATTCACATTCTTATAAATTAATATAATTACGTAAAAGAATGTTCCCCCGTCACCGTTAAGTGTGATTTCTTATTCATGCAATGCAATTTATTCCAGTTTCTATTTAAAACTCTCTGTTCGGTGTCTTATGGTGACCTGAACACAATTTCAACTCATTTGTAGATAAATAAATTATTGCAACATGTTTCACCTGATAAACTTTGAACAAAATCTAAAAAAATATTGTATGTTAATAGAAAGAATGAGACTCTGATGTTGTCAATACCACAATAATAAAATTATATTTTTTATTTTGGAGAACTACCACAACATCTCTTGCCATACAATCAATTTATTTAATAATTCCAATTAATGAATTATTAAATTAAATTATTGAGAATGAACCACTAGAATATTGTCTGAAAAGATCACGAATTCATGAAAAATTTGTGATATTTAGACAATATTCTAGTGTTTCATTATGGATTTCAACAGTATCTGACGTGAATTATTGACCCTTCTATGTATAATAAGAGAGAGTAGGGTTGTGTTTGTACGCATCAAAACATGTCAACTTGTGGATTGCATACCGGAAAACGGGAATGATAGATATCCAAATTTTGCACATATATTCTAAAAACATCAATTTCGAGCACCTTTAAGTCCAAATTTCAATTTTCCTTCTAGATTTTTCAGAATTAATGTTCAAATTTCATTCATGGGACATGAATACATATCATAGTTAATATAGAACTATAATCTAAAGAGACTACCTCTTCGAAACAGATTGTTAAAATTGACAACTAAATTAATAAGTTGTCCAATTTTGTCTGGTTGGCATTAAGTTGAGGAAGGTTTCTAAGCAAGATTTGAGTTCTGTCACTTCATTAGGTTAGCACCTGATGTTATCTTTACTATAATAAAGGAAAGAACTAGCTCATACACGTACGGGGTAGGAAAATTATGTTTGACGCATCATCACGTCTAAACTACTGGACTGATTAACTTGGAATCAATGCATATAGATTCTTAATTAACCCGAGGATGGTTCTAGACTGATCTCTAACTCTTCAAGACTCCACTCGGTCAAGTTTTCAGTTTGTCAAGTTTTAAAATAGACTCTTGCGGAGCACGGGTTACCTGATAGTGTAAGAAATGGTAGGGGAATAAGTTTGAGATTTTCAATGGAAGCACAACTATCCAGATTGAATAATTATAAATATTTGTTTCAGATTTGCAGTCTACTGCGGGGTGGAATAGCTGAGCGTGGTGGAGTGAGGGTGGGTCACAGGATAATTGAAATAAATAATCAGAGTGTAGTCGCAGTACCACATGAAAAAATTGTCAATCTTCTGGCAACGTCTGTTGGAGAGGTTGGTTCAAACTCTCATTCACTATTTTTTTCAATTTGATGTATTTTCTTTAATAACTTACCATCATTAAAACATCAATAACTAGAAAACTATCAGTAAAAAAATCTAATTCTAAGGATATTTATTTTAAAAAAAAATACATACAGGTATGGGAACAACAGGCATTATAGCCCAAAACTGTTCCCGAAAATGTCTAAAGATATGGTTGGAAAGAGCAAGAAATTTCTAATAAGATTCATTCAATTTGTTCCTTTTTTGTTCAAAAAGTACATAAATAATAATATCGAGTATAGGTTTAAAAATTACATTATTTTGTTGAGTTCAAATTCATATTTTGTTGATGTTCCTGTGAACATGGGTCCTAAAATTCTTTGTTACCGAGATAATGATAACGGAAGATTTAACATTTCTTCTCAAATTTTCAAATGTATTAATTTTGTGGGGGCCTCATAAGGGTACTTGATTAATAATTATTATTAATTCTCATGTAAAATCAGCTGAGAAATCAAATGGAACAACTTGGGCAGGGTTTCACCAGGAACTAAACGTGTCGTTAGAGGATGCTTAAACACCAATTAGTCCTTAACTGACAAAATCGTATTCCACCACAGGCCGTTAGAGCTTATGAGCAGTTACAGAGTTAACCGGCCAGATTTGGTCAATTAACATCTGTAATCTGTCGTTAAGAAAAAATGGCGGCGTTCTGTTTACTCTCATGTTGAAAGTAGTTTGTTGAGGTTATGTGTAATTATTTATTAGCGGGTTTTACGATTATTTTATTTGTTGTTTATTATTTTTAATTTGTTGTTTCGTTGAGTGGAGATTACTATTGAAGCGTTAACTTGAATTTGGTGAAACTCGCCCTTAGAAGTTAGTAACTTTGATCATTGAGATTTTTTAACTTCAAAGGAATCGAAATAGGATGCCCTATTGTTGACCGGTATTTTGAATTATGCAAGATTGCAGAGAATTGATTTTGAAGAGAAAATGTTACTTTTTCGTATAAAACTCACCCAAGCATCACAAATCAGGATTAAAGGAAACCTACAGCAATCCTCTCAAAATTGTTTTTTTTGTCTCCTCTAAATCCATATTTTCGAGCACATTTCAGTGTTATTATTATTATTAAACGAAAATCAAAATTAAATGCTGTAATTCACCCCGAAGATTTCTACTACTGCAAATATTGACAACAGGGTAAACAGCTAGATGAAAATTCGATGAGCGATACTATTCAAAAATTATTGTCGATATTTGCAGTAGCAGAAGTCTTCGGGGTGAATTACAGCATTTAATTTGGATTTTCGTTTAATAATAATAATTAATTCATTATCATTTGAATAATTGCAATATCTCAGTAATTTCCATCTGTAGACTGGTTGGCCGCTATGGCTTTGTAAAAAATGAGCGCTGCTATCCAGAGATTGTCAGTTTGGTGTAAGGGTAAGCATTCCTGACCGGCAATTAGGAGTTACTGGGTTCGATTCCCGGGCTGACAAATAATTTTTGAATAGTAGCGCTCATCGAATTTCCATCTAGCTGTTTTCCCTGTTGTCAATATTTTCAGTAGCAGAAGTCTTCTGGGTTAATTACAGTATTTAATTTGGATTTTCGTTTAATAATAATAATTAATTCATAAGTATTTGAATAATTGCAATATCTCAGTAATGTCCATCTGTAGGCATTTTAGTGTGTATCTAAATTGTAAAATTTTGTTTTTGACATGATTAACATATCCGTCATATTTTTGCATCAATCTCTCAAACTATATTTGATTGCTCTAATAAAAGTAATGCCATTTTCAGATATTGATGAAGACAATGCCGACATCTATGTTCAGACTTTTGACTGGCCAAGAAACACCGGTCTACATTTAATGGTCGAAACGACTTTGTGAATTGTTTGGACAGAAAAAATGAAGCACAATATGCTGAAAAAGCACACAGCCAAGACTTGATACCCTGAAGGTGTGGCACCCTACTTATTATGTTACCAAAAATTGAACTAGTGCACAGAACAGTCTAGAACATGACGAGCACAGCTCCTCTATCGATTATGGATCGATTATTGTAAATGTGTCAACCGTTCTTGGCATATGTGATATATACTATTATACATGTATTATATAAAGATAAACCTTGGGAACCATATTTTGTTTCCCACTTTCATATCATGTATCTAATCTATGGAAAGCCAAATGACTATCATGTGTCTGTTGTAACTGGCAAAGACTAGAATCATCATCTTTCTCGTTCAGGGAAATTGTTTATTGAATTTTTATCTGGTCTGCTTTATGTCTCTACATATTCGTATGTGATCCTCACATTTCAACCTATATTTTTTTTATTAGGTTTATAATATTCCTAGCGAGGTGCACGTTATAATGGCAGTATTTCATTAACATTGGTGTTGCTATCCTTGTATTTCATTCAACAAAGTCGATTAAACTATCCTGTACCAGCTTCACAACGTTGCCAGATCGGTCTTTAACAACGTAGTTCTTTAACAGATCGGTCTTTAACACGTTATAATGGCAGTATTTCATTAACATTGGTGTATCTATCCTTGTATATCATTGGAAAAGTCAATTGCACTATCCTTTTCCAGCTCCGCAACGTTGCCAGATCGGTCTTTAACAATGTATATAATTAAAATATAATTAATTACAAAAATATTTTATCTCAATTATAAAAATGTAAATCATTGAAAAATGGCACTTTCTTGAGGAATGGAATATCATTCATTGATTATTTTAAGCTAATATTACATAAGATATGCCGGTATAGGAATTTAATTTGTTGATTTCCTGTGTTGAAATTGATTTAATGAAACTAGATGAATGATGAAATGATTTTAATGTTGGAATGACAAAATTGAACTCTGAATAATTGAAATAAACTGTTACAAGTGATAAACAAACTATACCAGTTGAAAACATCACAGGTGGCAATCATATGATTCGCCACACCGGTATCCTTTTTTAAAGTCAGTGGCAAGGCAGAGAATCGGTAACGCTGTTCTTCCTCCACAGCCATTATAACTTGGACATCACTGTAATCCATGGGTTGTAGGAAACAAGATTGTGTGATCTCGTTCAATCACATAACGCATTTGAAGTTAGTGAGTTAAACATAGTTTCCTTCAATACCATTCAATAATAATCAACGCAATCCAATTTTAGATTAACTTTTTATTAGCAGTGGCATCAATATTTTCCATGTTGATCAGATTCGGCATTTATCTATAAACGTAGCCAACCCAAATTATCTACTAAATGGTAATAGTTGATTTTTGCTTTCATTATAAGCCGACCATTGGCTTGAAGATATCACTTGAGCTTTGAATTAATCAACCGGAACTGAATTGTTAAACTTTTGAAAGTGTTGTGGGAATAGTATCAGATTGATTTTATTCATTTGCTAGTACCTCAAATTTATCAAACTTTTAAATCTAGTCTTTGAAGGTATTCATTATCTTGTACCGTATATCGTACTCTGTTCAACTAGTTTCGTTAATTAATTCTGATTCTGCTAACAACGTGGTTGGTTGGTAGAGTGGTCATCACTGTCCAAACTTCGCCCAGTCATCAAATAAAAATGTCATTCTATTCCATCAGTGTGATTTTTACATCGTTCTCAGTCACATAAATCAAAGTAACATTGGAAATTTTATGAAAGCTGCTAGATTACTACATCATGATTAATAATATCAATCCTGAGAAATTATTTTCAGGAAATTACTTTCCTATTGAAAGTTTTCCATTTCTTATTTGTGAGAAGGTTTTTTCAGAGCTTGAAAATCTTATGTGGATTTCGATCATGTAATGATGAATTATGGAATTATTTATAATCTCTGACCAGTTCTGTGTAGAATGCTTTTGTTACCTACAAAAAAAATCTGTAATATTTTATTTGCAGATGGGGGTGCGAATAATTGTAAATTCGAGCAAAAAAACACTCATGTTCAATGTGTGTCAACAATATTACTTTTTCACCAATTTCAATTCATCAATGTACAGTTTTATGTACAAAGTGCTTCACTTTAATATTTGAATTGTGTTCTTTGAATTGATATTCCACTGATTGGAGTTGATTTTTTATCATTGTTTTTGTGTGTATATCTCAACTAATATAAATAAGTGTAGAATATGCCATTTATAATAATTGTCAAATTCCATTTCTTTCCTGTCGCTGCCAAATAAAAACAAAAGTTTGGTTCCATTAAACCAAAGCCTGATAGTGTACCTAAATATTTTTTTGTTGTATTATCAAATTTTGTTGTTATAAGTGAATTTAAAATGATGCTTCACTAATAATTATTTGGTTTTCAATTAAAAACAAAACTAAATTGAAACGGATCGGACCAGACAATAACTGAATCATCGCGACTCTAATATTGAATAATTTATCAATTAGACTGGTTCATAATTGAATCAATATTGAATGATCTATTAAATTGAGGCGAATTTGATATCACTGAACTGGAAAGTGTTGGTGATAGTTTTCTTGGCTGGAATTCCCATCCCTATGCCTTTGAATTGATGTTAACAGATTCCATTCGAATATTTTTCAGTCAATGTAATCAGAGTGTATGCTATTGTAGGATTATAAGTATCCCAATTTGCGTTACGAATATTGTAATATTTATCAATCCAATGTAAAAGATTTAATATATATGAGAATTAGCTTTATTTTACTTAGTCAGTGATAGTCGAATTCGAACGCTCTAGTGAATCATGAATGTTAGTGATAATATTGTACAAATTATGGAAGGCAATGATTTGAGAATGCTTGTTTATTGTTTGGACATGTACAGTGCAAGTTGTAGCGAATTAGCAAAACTTGTAGTTTTAATAATTCTTTGATTCTTAATACTGAACAGCTAAGTTTCTGGTGAGCATTTGGACAAAGCAAGTCGCTCTTAGCTGGAGTTCAATAGAAAAAGAACAGTTGAAGAATATAAGAAGAAGAAGAGTTGAAGAAATATAAGAAGAAGAAAAAGAATCAGTCGGATGAGAGTGCCTCTAACAGATTGCGTAGAAGTGCAGTTAAAAGAGACTTGATATTAGTATTAGGTAATTTTTCTAGTCATTGAACTATCTGCAAATCTAATATACTCTCGGACAAGACTGAAAATGCTTTGTGCTAATCATTTGAAAGTTGTCAAATCATAACATTGTAGATGTGAGTGTTCTCAAAGTCAGATTTGATTTGTAATCTTTATAGAAATTGTCCAAACACTTTGATTTCATCCAGGCTTCACAAGACTGTATCAGACGTGAGCTCTAAATAACTTCTAGTAAGTTCACAACATGTTTTAAACCTTGTATACACTTCAATTCAGGGTAAGTGATGAAAATTGAAAGAAAGAAAATGTCCTCTTTATAAATTATTCTGAAGTTGTAGAGATTAAGCAACAAAATTTTCAGTCTTGTCGTGGAGTTGATGATTTTAAAAATGTTTGTAATTTCACTTTTTATGCTCATTATTTATATATGTGTTTCCTTTTAATAAGTTTTACCAAACATTCTTGTAATATTCTACAAACCAATTATGTGTATTTTTAGTTGAGATTGATCAAATCTATATTTTCATCTGTATCATTATTGTATTCTATGTATTATATCGGTTATTTATTTTTTTACTTTTATTGCTGTTATGCTTAAGTAATTATAGCAGAATATTTATAGCTGTTAGAATTTGATAGCGATATCGAGTATTTGTAAATTGTATGGTAAATCGAGGAGCTACGTGGACTTTTCTACTAGAAGGTGTTGTAACAATCTAGATCTTGGTAATTCGGGTCCATGCATCTATAAATGAATGAAATTGTAATTGTGAACTGTCAATAATTTATAACTATACTATCGATCGGTTTGTTTTTATTTTCATTCACCTATCCATGTTCTATGTTTTTTAAATTCTTCATTACTGATGGCCGGTTGCAGAGTCGTCACTTAAAGTTAAAATCAGGCATTTAACTTATTTATGAAGTCATAACTCTTCTTTTCGTTGCACAAATGTCAAAGTAAACTATAGCTCCCATAAAACTAAAAACGCCCAATTAGACACATGATTTCGTTGCACAGTCGTCAAATAGAGCTTATTTATGTCTCCAATCGCTAAAAACGGTCATTTAAGTTATGGGCCCGAAGTCGTACTGTTGAATCCAATATCTACTCCCACCACATGCATTTTAGAGGTTGTGATAGCTTTTTTTACTTTCCTTGCCCTATTACCATAGGTAAGGAAAGTATTGCTTTCCGAATAAAATTAAAGTACCCCAATTTCTAAATTTCTATACGTTTCAAGGTCCCCTGAGTCCAAATAAGTGATTTTTGGGTATTGGTCTGTATGTGTGTGTGTGTGTGTGTGGTGTGTGTGTGTGTATGAGTGAGTCTGTGTACACGATATCTCATCTCCCAATTTACGGAATGACTTGAAATTTGAAACTTAAGGTCCTTACAATATAAGGATCCGACACGAACAATTTCGATCAAATGCAATTCAAGACGGCGGTTAAAATGACGAAAATGCTTTCAAAAACAGGGTTTTTCGTGATTTTCTCGAAAACGGCTCCAACGATTTTGATCAAATTCATACCTAGAAAAGTCATTGATAAGCTCTATCAACTGCCACAAGTCTCATATCTGTAAAAATTTTAGGAGCACTGCACCATCTATGTCAAATAGATGCACAATCTATATCAAAGTCTGATTTCAGATTCTCAATTATCAGGCTTCAGATACAATTTAAACAAAAAATTTAAGTGGAAAAGATTGGGCATAAAAATCTCTACAATTAATGTTCAGTAGCATTTTCACCTAAAATTTAAAATAAGCTCGAAATTCGAGAAAAAAAGATTATTCAATTGCAAACTGTTGGCAACTGTTGATTCTATTAAATCATTCACTATGAAGAGATAGCAGACTTCGTGTGTCTGCAGCGTATTGTCCTGTCACCAGCTGGCTCAAATCCTAGAAAAGTAGACCTGAGATGCGCGGGAACACTATTGTCAGGTGATCAATTTTCATAACGGCAAGGAAAGTTGTGTGAGTGCGCCACACCAGATTTTTGAAAGATGTTTACGAAAAACCATCTGTATATTATAAAGTAAATTATTTTTCTCTCCCTATGTTTTTTCAAGTTGTTTATAAGCTCCAAATCGCTATGGCACCAAATAAATTTGGTGAGAAATCTCGCCAAAAGCCAAGAGTCGCCATATGGTTCATCAATTCTATGTGAGGTCTTTTAGGTATGTTCACAGTGATGTCGATTGAAACTTTCCCCGATGCCAAGACTTTGGTTGGATAGAAGCATGTATGGAAATGTACGGAAAAAGTGAATAGAGCTGCAGTGTGACCTATGTGTGATATTAGATGTGCCCATGCTAATTCGATATAATATAGCTAAATGGACTTCCGCAAACGACTGTGCAACGACCAACCATTTATGTGAGTGATTTTAAACTATGTCTCACATAGCTATGTTTGATTTTATGTACCTAACGACTCTGCAACCGGGCATAATTATACTGTATCATGATTTTGTATCACTTGGATTTGATTCTTATTCACGTTGATTTTAGTGTCTCTTTGTTACTAAATAATAAATTTTATTTTGTCCAAGGACAGAATACAATCTCTAGTGGATATACAGTCTACTAGAGATTGCTCTAGGATATAATATATCCTATGAAACCTATGATATCTTTCCATTTATTATTGCGCATTTTTCACAAGTACTTTTCAATTCGAATGTGATAATTTTCAAAGCTCCAAATATATTTATATCATCGACTTTATTTACTCATTGAGAAGAATGACTTTGTTTTCATCATCACTACCATAAATGAATACGGTAAGACGGTAACGAAAAACCTAAAAGTAGAACGAATTAATCATTCATCCCACAAAGTTAAACCTACAACTGCT
The DNA here is from genome assembly GCF_014356525.2 of Nilaparvata lugens. NCBI lineage: Eukaryota > Metazoa > Arthropoda > Insecta > Hemiptera > Delphacidae > Nilaparvata > Nilaparvata lugens. Next base: position 91,454,211 of record NC_052505.1, read on the forward strand.
TCCTTTATATAGCTTAAGAGGAGAAGAGAACCAAAAAGATGGGTAACTAATAACTGCTGATCAAATTATTAGGCAATATTAACTTAATTTATTATTAAACATACCACACCGAGAGGTTTAGTTTGGCAATGCTTCCTTTAATTTCCGTTTGTTGGATACCGGTACTGTACGTGTAGGATATACTATTGTTAGGAGTTAGCACCTTTTCAAGTGCCAATAACTTTGAAGAAATAAGATACAGGAGAAAAACTTGTCAATTGTTACTGTCAATTGTTTTCAATTATTCACATTCCTTTTAAACATTCAAGATAAGTGCCGTGCTATAATATGAGACGTTTCACTACAATACAGGGTGAGTTATTCACTGAAACATAAAATCTTACCTCCATTCTCAGATCAGAAAAATCACTCATCTTCAAATAATGCTTATAACTCAAGAATAGCAGTGAATTTCGCCAATGCGATGACATAATTATTATTGTTCCTCTCGTCAAGTAGGTACTATCATTCCTGACAGTTTGAGTGATTTAAATTTTTGACCATTTTTGCAAAAATCTATGGGTTTCATGGAAAATACAAATTTCCTTGATTTGGTTGACATGGATAGAGGTTGGTCTAACAAGGAAAAAGACTTGTTGTTACTATCAATATTTATGTAGCCTACATTCACATTAGTGTTTGATCATACTTTTTATTCTCCAATGAGACACTATTTCATCCGAATTGGTACCGTACCACGTAATTGTTAGAAAAACATATTGGAGTTCATAAAACCCTAGCATATTTCATGAGGGTTTCATCTTCATCAATTACGGCGCAATAACAAATTACTTAGTAATTAGCAAGCTTCTAAATGGTAGAGCCAGGCTGGACTGAGTGAACACAGGTTGAAGGGAATACACTTTTAATTATAATTGGAGGACCAGACCAACAATTAGTTGATCAAATTAATTAGGTATTTAAACACAAAAATCAAGTTCAATACAACAAGGCGGTGTAAAACAGGCGTGTAATGTAAAACAAACAGTCTTTCATAACACTTGGATCAGATATTAATCTTGTAGAAATCACAGGATACAATATATAAAATCACAGAATACAATGCTGTATTCTGTGGTACCGTAGCACTTCTAGTGCTAGAAGTTGAATGAACGAGCCACGCTGGCTGCAGAAAGATGGGCGCAACAGCTTACGTACATGGCATGGATGTTGTAATGTAGACATTACAATAAATTATGTCTACATTGTATACGGTAGGTAGATTAAATTATAATGATGATGATGATGAGTTTGTTGTGATGATAAGAATTGCCTTTTTTATTAATTAAAAAGCAATAATTGCTTTATAAATTATTACAATAAATTATTTATTGATGATTGTAGTCAGGTATAATTTACAAATACCAACTTACCATTATAGTTACTTATTTTCCCTATAGACAGACGATTTCATAGTGAGTCATTGAAGATTCAAATTTGAATTTTGGCGCTCTATGATACTTTACTGCCAACTCGACAAACTATTATTCACTTTATCTCCATTGTCAGTTTGTTAGATGAATAATCAATGAGAATGGATATTCATTCAAAAGATATCAATAATGTTCTAATGCAATATATTGATGAATGTATCTTATGAAAAAGATAAAGTTGGAGTTCTTGTTTATCATATTATAATGGTACCTGATTAGAAATTACTTGACAGCTGACATGAAGGTTGGCACCTCTTCTGTGTTTATCACATCTGTTTATGAAAAGAATCGAACATGGAAGAACGAAGAAGTGAGTCGAAACTGAATAGGTGTTGGTTTGAGTGATTAGTTTTGAATTGAAATTCAAACTGTTTCAATAATTTCTTGCTTCAAAAGACATTTTCAAATTAATTAATCGTTTGAAGTTTGCAGATTACAATTGAATTGATAGGTCGGTTGGTTAGTAAAGATAAGGCTTCATCGTTTCCAAACTTGCAGCCGAATTCTTATCTTGATTCCTCCTATCCGGAATACAGTAATTTTTTATCACGTACATATTACTTATTTTCCATTAAGTTTTAACCCCTGTGTATAACTAAAATTATACTGATTCAGCAACATTTCAAATGAAGAAAGTAAACCGTAAAAAATACAAACCTATCAGTTCGATATGTCGGCGTTAGAGGTTAGAACTGGAGACCCGTTTTTAGGCGGAATGCTAAATAAATCCCAGCGATTAATGTTGGGACTGTTTGTGCTATTATTAGTAGATGTGATATGGGTTTCATCATCGGAACTGACAAAGGTAATTCATTCAAACAATATTCGTTCATTTAAGTTAGTACACAAAACATTGTAAGTGCTTGGTAATTTATAATATATAACTTGGAAGTTAGTAATAAGAAATCCTTGAACACTCTTGTGATCAATAAGTGTATTAAAAGGCTCTCTTATGATATGATAACATTAAAAATACAGTTCAAATAATTATATCGTGTAAACTTTTGATTTTTTCCATCTACCGTATGTTAGCAACATTCAAATTGAATGGCGACATGTAGGATATAGGTCTATTAAGAATGTTTTGGATAGACGATGTTATTGTTTGGTAAGTTTGTTAAGCTCTTCTTGTTTATGTATGAATTACTATTTGTATGTGCTCTAGAGAATTGGTAGGCCTACATTTCCATTTCCATGCACATTAAATTGATTTTCAACCGTTCAACTTACAGGTAAAAATGCTGCCCTTTTACTTATCAATTTTTTCACAACGGTTCAAAGCTCAGGGAATTGTCAAGTAATTTTTTATTGACTTCTTTATTAGGGTCGTCAGTAGTGAAATAAGCAGGTTGAAATAGGGTGTATCTTACACCGCTATCATCTGAGGTAGTTCTTGTGCTCCTCAATAAATGCACTCTGAGTAGTATGACCTTGCTGTGAGATACTTTTTGATTCCTTTGTGGAATATAAATCGTTAAGTTTTCAAATGATTTAGGCTATCTGGTAGAATATTGAGAAAATATCGCTCAAATTTGCCTGTGCTGCGGAGGTTTACCGTAAATGTTTAGATTTCTTCTTTTATTCCTTGATACTGCATAGTAGAGTCGGGCAAATAGGTATGTGCAGGGAAACAGACCCTCACTTTGAAAAGTCTACATCTGGGTACGTCGATATTCGGCCTACTTCTAGTTCACTGAGAATGAATCTTATCTCTGACGGTGAAGGATGATTGATTAGTCTTGATATTTATTTATCGATATACAGGAGTGATGACAAGTACTGTCCATAGACTGTGTGTAGGCCCAGACGACGGAAGGTTGGTCTGCAGTGGGCATGAAATCATTGTATGTCAATGTTCGCAGAGCCCTCTTCTATAGAAGCAAGAGTTGAATGTCCCCAGATTAGGATGCCATAATGGATATGACTGTTGAAAACTGAGTGGTATAGCGTCAATGCTATGCTGAATGCTGAGTTTGTTTCTCATTTTTCTACATATGAACTGATGAAAACTTCAGATATTGCCTTTAACAATGTGTTGATGTTAACGACCGCCATCTTCAGGATATTATCTTCAAACCCCAATTAAAATAAAATGGTATACTTGAGCGATTTTGAAAATTGAAACATTATTTCGTGTATCCTATCACAAGTATCTATTTATATAATTCAATTCGACTTGAATAATCCTATTTTTGATAAAAGTAAAATATAATTGAAATTGAATTACTTCAAACAAAAAATAATGAATAAGAAATAAATAAATCATATAAAAATAAGCATATGAACATACATTATTTAATATCAACTTGTTTATTCTTGCATTTAAACTTGAAAATGGCCAAAGTAAGCCGAAACTAGTTGTTAGAAATGTTTTAAAGTTTAAAATGTTCTAAATAAAAAGGTACCTACTCCATGTTTTTATATTGTTTGATGAGCAAAGGAAGACAGAACATAGAAAACATTATTCCAAACAACAACTAACCACCTAATGACTTACTAAACACTAATTAATAATCCGCACAAAAAACAAGCAAAACCTTCTTTAGAACATGGTACGCCATAGTGGAGTAGGTCAATTTCCACACAGAAATCACTAAACATGTAGAAGACATATTATAAGAATTTTTTATAACTAACTATTGTATGTAATTGTAATTTATCTAATATTTTCTGTAATTGATGTAGTAGTTTAGTTTTTTTTGGGAAATAAACATTTATTATTTATTTATTTATTACTTTCTAATGCTTTTTAAAATTGATCATTTAGCTCTGCCCCATCTCGTACAATTTACTTACAAATTAGCCTTGTTTACTAATTTAATTGAACTATAAAGCACGAAAAACATAGTCTTCATTGATAAGGTTTTACACTTTACATTAACGATTTTTTTAATTTTTTATTTTGTATTTCGTATTTCTACTCTACCGGTGTATATTCGAAGTACATTGAGCTTTGTTATGATACTGGGGTTTTTAAATTATAACTCATCTTGAAATATCTCTCTATATTCACATGAACTACTACTGAGGAAATTTACTTGCGCAATTCTTTTCGTATGTAGGTTATCTCATATTTGTAAAAGAATTTTTTCTATTTGAAGTATATTTGTCTTGAAATTAGAGTGTGCCCTCGTTATCTTCCACCGATATTATAAGATCTGAATTAATTTAATACAGTCTAAACTGTTCTTGTAGACCTGCTGTAAAATACAGAACTCTTGATGAACTGGAAAAGTTTTCATTGAAGTTTTGAAAACTACCTATGAAAATTTGCCTTTTGTTCAATACCTTTGTCCAGCATTAAATAGGCCCATTTTATTGATATGATATCAATATTTTTGGAGCATACCATCTATTTTTTGAAGTTTTAACCAGAAATAATTAAATAGTTTAATGAGCTATTGAATGGAGTTTTAATTGAATCTCACTAAAGTGTAAATTAATATTATGTTGAGTAGAGTGATGTTGAATATTGGATTCTTCCTTTCAATTGCACTAAATAGAATCGTTCAATTTGTCAACTGCACTGTTCTTTTTTCTCTTTCAATAGCCATCTTGCAATAACAATCTCGTTCAATTTTATGCTGATTACACTGTTTTTACTCCGTAAACTGTCATTTTTAATCAGTAGAATGGAGAATTGCTTGCTTGTCAATCAGCTACAATTGAAACCTACTTTGAAATAGAAACGTTGTCTATTCTACTGAAAACGTCTAGTTGATCCAAACTCAAGTTTGTTTATTTTTCAGCAAATGGTGTAATATGTTTTCATTTCATTATGGGACAATTTAACAACATCTTTGACAATTTTACAACATTTCTTAAGGTTTCTTCATACTTAAACAAAGCTACAGCGTAGCTACGCTACGCTGAAATAAGCCATCGAAAGGCTTAGCCGTCCTATCTCCCAATATTCAAAGCTACGCTATGTTGTCATGAACCATAAGTTATGACGGTCCCCCAGGCAATCAAAATTTTTATTGTCAATACTATAGCTATGTAGTCTGGAGACTAATAAGCTATTTTTTTCTATCCTAACATACTACTTAAAAATTTTAACAGCGAATATCTCATTAAGAAATTCGTACTGATATTGTTTATTCAATTAATATGTACCTACACTTGTTGATTTTACAGGCAATCAAATAAAATTCAATTTAATATTTCTTCAATAGAATTTAATTTCATATTGGAAATTATATTTTTATTCTTCAATAATGGTCAATACTGTAAAAGCCAGATCACCAGGGAGCCAATTTGTGCTGACTGGAAGAGAAGATACTGAGCAGCCAGGGTGGTGTATCTTTTCAGTCTCCCCACCATCCAGCAATTATTGCAGTAGATTTTGCACTTTTCCATTTTAGAAGACAGTCTCTCTTGTGTCGCTCCTCCTGTCATCCAAAAGCTCTGACTTTACCTTCCTCTGGACCCAACCTTCGTCACAATGTTGATGTGAACTGGACAGATTCGCAGCTTGGATTTAACATTGGGAGATAGGACGTATTTCAGCGTAGCTAAAGTCTGTGAGATATTACTTTTAACGTGAAGAGGAGAACCCCATTTCTCCTTCCACAGTTTGTAGCATAGACACAGACGGACATCCTGCGCACAATGGATGCGCCGTGTCATTTTGCTTCACGTTCTTGTGATGAACACATCTCCGTAACATACACAAACCAATATACCTGCTGACCAGTAAACGACTTGGAACATTGCCAGCAATAGCTGGAGGGGAGTGTTGCCGTGTCGCGTTACAAAGCTCTCTCACACAGACACAAAAGAAGGAGGATGCTGCTAGGTAGTGGGAGTGATTAGTGGAGGATAGAGCATCGGACCTCTCCGTCTTCGAGAAAGAGCCGTGTTAAAAGTAATTTCTCATCGGACTTAAAGTGTGAAGAAACCCTTACAATAGTGTTATGTTCTGACAACAATTTATGGAAACTTGAATAATCTTTTAAATAACAAGTTCGTTCAGAATTTTCTGTAGAAATCAATAAGTTGCGAACCGTAATTTATTTATTTTGGTAATGAATAAAAAATATTGAGCCCTTTATCTAATTTTTCCTCAAATATTTTGCATGCTAATCGATATGTTTACATTTTTCAGTACATCTACAAGAATGCGAAGTTCGAAAAGCCTTTCTTCAGCACTTATTTGAAGACTTCCATGTTTTCCGTTTACTTGCTGGGATTATGTCTTTGGCCACCATGGAGAGACCAATGCAACAGACCTTCAAATTACATGGTAGGTGCTGTTCTAATGAGAAGTTCACTATTATAATTATGTTTCCATCATGAAATACTGAATACTCTCTTATCAAATACGACATATCCCACTGCAATTCACTATAATGAGGTACACGTAATAATGGCAGTGAAGAAAGATAGGAGAACAATGCTGCTGATTCTCTGCCTTGGCACTGCCTTCTATGTCTAGTTACACACACTTCGACTTTTGGACGTACGATTTTTTCCGTCCTCATAAATTCTAATATCGGGGCACCGAGCTTCACTCGTTATTTTTATTTATTGATAAACAGAATACAATTCTCTAAAATGATCGTGTTTATATTTAAGATTTTCTGGGATTTTGATTTTTCACATACTCATTCCCTCACTCACTTTTTACTATCTACAGGCGACGAAAGGCTCAGCTGTTACATCCAAGGATGAATTATCCTTTTAATGTCGTTCAGCGAGTTTTCCCAAGGATGAGACCTAGTGCTATCGATTTTTTATATCATAAACCTACTTGTTCCAATTTCGTGAAAATCATTAGAGCCGTTTTCGAGATCCGTTGAACATAAATAACCAGATAAAAATACAGAAATTACTCGCTTAATATATTAGGATCAGATATTAAGGTCCGCACAGACTTTCGCTCTGCTCCGCAACGAACGTCACTCCAGCAGAGCGATTGATGATCGACCGGGGAGCAAGAGTGGTTCGACGGGTATATACTGTTTCCGTATATATTATGAAATAGTAACCGTTCATTCTTGTTATAATAATCAATTTTATTTTATCATCAAGATTTACAGTATTTTTCAATTCAATAATAAATTTAAATAATTAAGATAAAAATAAATGAAATATAGATCTGAGTACCCTTTTGAATAATATAAATATTCTATTAACTAGTAGTTCTGCGAACAGTAGACCTCGCTCATGAAGCCTACAACTTTCAAACTAATGAGAAGGGCCATTAAGAAAGTACCGTATATTGTGAAGATTATCCATGACATCTATTATTTTATCCTTTGAAAGTGCTAAAGACATTGTTTCCAGGGTCACCAGACTTATAAATGTCGCTCAAGCAGGTACCTTCATATCGTCCCCATATTTACAATATTACAAATTTTCTAACAATTAATTATAAGAAATCGGTCAACTGACAGATAATGAAATATGCAGTAGGCAATTTAGACCAGGAATCGTCTCACAGACGATATAGCGAGACGGAAATGATTCTAAATACGTGGGTATGTTGGTGACAATGACAGGAGGTTGCTAATAATGTTTTTCATGAAAAGTGGATTCAATGTTATGGCGGCTTGTTATGCCAATGCAGAATGTTTATGCTCACAAGTCGGTTTCCCATCTCATACTAAAGCGAAAACCGGTCTCCGGCCCGTTCGGTAGGTCTAGAAACTATTCATCTATGAAACAGGGAAATATCGTGTTGAAAAGGGAAGAAATGGTACAATCAAGTGAGAAGTTTTCTTCAATTAATAAATACAGTATGATTTGTAGTGACTCAGTTGTTTCAAGGTTCACCGCTGACAACTCTTGTCCTCTATCGATAGCATTCTAACGATACCATTCATTCAATACAGCACATTTTAGAGCGGCACAATTTATTTTCAATTTATATTAAAACGGAGGTCTTATCAAAATTCGTTTCTGCGCCTTGTTTCAAAGAACTTGCATACCAAATTTCATCCAAATCGGACAATAACTGCGACTGTAACTGCGGTACAAAAAGACAAAGCCGATCGAGTCGGAACTAAGACCTCAGCTTCGCTCGGGTAGGATAGCGCTATCTGCTTTTTTGAATTAGACAGGATAGCAACAAATCAATACTGCCATTATAACGTGGACTTTACTATAGAATTGATCACTTTTCTTGCGATGTGCATTTGAAGTTAAATTGTAGGATCTCGCTTCATCGTTCATCAATTCAACGGCAGCTCCACAGAAGGTGGCTCGAAAGTTTCATTAATTTTAAGTCGGTTTTTTGAGAGACTTGAACTTTCAAATTGGTGTTATATCATTTAAATATTTTGATAGGGCTACAATATTAATAACAAGGATTACTAGTACATTTGATAATGGCGAGAATCGTCCGAAACTACTCGTGTTTAAGAATGAAAGAAGTATACTATAGTGAGGTCCACGTTATAATGGAATTTTTTGATGAACATTGGTGTAGCTTTCCTTGTCGTTCGACAAAGCAGATAGCGCTATCTCTTTCTAGCTCTGCAAAGTTGCCAGATCATTTCTTAACAATGTAAAAATATAAATTCATTAACGAAATATTTAGGTCCGGTTTCCGAGCTCGGGATTTAGCTAAGTCCCAGACTTCAAACAGCTGGAGTCAGAAAATTGGTTTTCCAAATCGGGGCGTAGTCGCAGTCATTGTAATAGTCACGTTTGAATTAAATTTCAAAAAACTAGAAAATTGAACACAAAATAAAATAAAGAGAAAATAGTGAAAGATTCAGCTATTTTGAATTATTTAGGAATGTCTAATTTCATCAAGTAAAAACGTTTCCAATTATTATAGAAATGAGAAAATAAAAACTACGACTACTGTTATAAAAGCTGCGACTACGCCCCGTTTTGGAAAGCCAATTTTCTGACTCCAGCTGTTTAAAATCTAGAACTTAGCTAAATCCCGAGCTCGGAAGCCGACCCTTAATGTTACTTATAAAAATTCATTATGAAATAATAGAAAAATATAATTTCTTGCTTGATAAAATATAAATGATTATTTTAAACGAGAATGAACAGTTGATATTAGATCAATAAACCTGTATCAGCTACCGTCTATAGAAGGCATTGGCATCGGCAACGTTGATCTGCTATCTTTCTTACCCTTACTAGTACCCTTGAAACTTGATAATGGCGGCAACCGTCCGAAACTACTCGTGTTTAAGAATGAAAAAGGATACTATAGTAAGACCACATTATAATGGTCGTATTTGATTAGCATTGGTGTAGATATCCTTGTTTGTCATTCGACAAAGCAGATAGCGCTATCCTTTTCTAGCTCCACAACGTTGGCAGATCGTCTTTCAACTATGTAGAAATATAATTATATACCAAAATATTCTATCTCAATTATGAAAATTTATGATTTTTAATAATAGTTGAAAAATATATTATCTTGAAGAATGAAATATAATTGAATATTTTAATCTTCCGGCAGTCGCGCTGTTGTAAAAAGTACAACAGTGTCAGTAAAAACTATTGAATGGGGTGGTGTCAGTGAATGAGTCACCTATGCATTCCAAAGCTTTCCCCCATCACTCCACTGAGTTGCAGTATCAACCGAGCAATGGTTCAGTCTTTAATGGTACATTTAGTCGCGACAGTGCATAAGTCGCACTGTGCATAAGACTGTATACGGGGACTGTAAATGAACCAATAACACAGAATTGATGGCTATGCTTAGTGTACCTTATTGGGCTACGAGAAGGTAATCATCCAAACATTCATAGGCGTAAAATATCCAATGAGATGGAAATAGTAATTATACAATTATTAATATGTTTTGACAGTAAACAGAGTACAAAACACTTGGAAAATTGGATTTTGTAAAAATTACAACAAGCGACTGCTTGTGTGATTGAGTAGGGCGCGACTACCAGAAGGTTAAACAAGAATGAACAGCTAGTATTGCATTAGGTATACCGGTATCAGCTGTCCTCTTTAGAAAGCAGTGACAAGGCAGAGAATCTGCAACGCAGTTATTCTATCTTTCTTGGAGTGATCCGTGTCTAGTGGATAGAGTGCTTGCGTAGCAGCAAAGAGATCCGGGTTCAAACCCTCTCAACACCAAACGTTTTTAACCAGATCACTCCCGTGTTATCGGATGGCACGTTAAACTGTCGGTCCCGGCTGAAGTATGACAGTCGTAAGGCCCATTGACGGCTTAAATTATATATTCAGGCGGTGGGACCTTCCCGCGAGGGACTCCCCACCAACAAAAGCCATACGAATTTACTTTTTTCTATCTTCTTCACTGTCATTATAACGTGGACCTCAATATAGTAATCTTTTGTGATTAATATTTTATGTTTGACATACTGATATGAATTTTGTCAGCTAGTTGCGGAAGTTGAAACTGAAAATTATAAAGTTATCCTCCTTTCGGTCGAGTGAGAAGCTATTAATTTATTATAATGGCCCATTGCAGTTTTTCGAAGATATTAGCAATGATAATGAGCCATCAAAATAAACTTTCTGAACAATTATTGCTGCTGTTATTTTTCTATTAAGTCTATCCACCAATTATTATTCAATTATTAATCTTGTTTATCGTTAAGTTCGAATACGGTACATGATAACATTTACTCATTTTAAATATTATAGAGCTATTGTTGAATCGTAATCTTTGTTTGCTTATCATGAATGTGCTATTTCTTCTCTACATACATCATACCTCAACACAAAGTAAACTGAATAGATTGTTACGTATATTGCAATAGGTCGACTGAACAATTTATTTTGTTATTATCTAAACACTTAACATTTCACAACTATTATTTACTTATCTTACATGGTTTCATAATCGGAATTTGTTGGAAATGTATTTGCGTTTATCAGGTTCATTTCAAATGTATGTGTAAATAAAGTCCAATTTTGACTGAAAATAGTCCGAGGATGAGTTTAATTCATAATTGAGGTATTTGAAGCTTTACTTGAGAAAATTGTAAATTCAAATTATTGAAAAAATATGAATTGTAGAAAGCTCGTATAACTGTTTTGAACTTTCAGTTTCACTATTCATATTTGATTAATTCTCTTCTGACAAAGGTCAATATTCTAACGCAGTTTATGTGAAATGTCGTAAGGACAATAAAGTAAGGATAAAAGGGAAATGGGATTTTCCCCCTGATTGGGGTTTTAGAATGACCTTTTCCCGACCTTAGGTTAAGCATGGTGAAATGATGTTCTTACATTCCTAATAATCCACGTTGCTCATAAGTCATACTCTGAAAACACTTCATGGGCTACTTTATTCAAATTAACAAAAAACAATATTAAAATTTCAAGCTGCGTTTACACCGGAGTTAATAACACAAGTTTTTACATTTTGTCATCAACTGATGTTAATTACAAAAGTTAATAACATAATGTTGAGTTGCGTTCACACCGGAGTTGATAGATAACATGAGTTATTAATAAAAAGTTGTCAACTTGACTGAATCGACAAAAATTCTCTTGAAAAAGTTGATAACTCGTGTTTTCAACAGAACATCGTTCTGCCCGCTCGCCCAGCATCCCTACCCTACAACTACAGCTGTTCCCTAATAACTACAGCTGCAGACAAAACACGTGACAAAGTTATTAACTTTTGTTGATAACAAAACTAGCAGCCAAAAGAAAATGTTATTAACTTATGTTGAAAACTTTGTTTTAAACTCTGGTGAAACGTATTATAATTTATTTACATTAGATCAGATGAAGATCATTATTTCATGATCACACACATGGTTCATTTCAAATGTATGTGTAAATAAAGTCTAATTTTGACTGACAATAGTCCGAGGATGAGTTTAATTCATGATTGATGTACAGTATTTGAAGCTTTACTTGAGAAAATTGTAAATTAAAATTATTGAAAAAATATCAATTGTAGAAAGCTCTTAGAACAACTGATTTGAACCTTCACTATTCATATTTGATTAATTCTCTTCTGACAAAGGTCAATATTCTAACGCAGCTAATGTGAAATGTCGTAAGGACAATAAAGTAAGGATAAAAGGGAAATGGGATTTTCCCCCTGATTGGGGTTTTTGAATGACCTTTTCGCGACCTTAGGTTTAGCATGGTGAAATGATGCTCTTATATTCCATAATAATCTACGTGCTCAATAAAGTCATACTCTGAAAACACTTCATGGGCTACTTTATTCAAATTAACAAAAAACAATATTAAAACTTTTAAGCTGCGTTTACATCGGAGTTAATAACACAAGTTTTTAACATTTTTGTTATCAACTGATGTTAATTACAAAAGTTAATAACATCATGTTGAGTTGCGTTTACACCGGAGTTGATAACATGAGTTATTAATAAAAAGTTGTCAACTTGACTGAATCGACAAAAAATCTCTTGAAAAAGTTGATAACTCGTGTTTTCAACAGAAAATTCGTTGTTATTAACAAGATTTTATGAGTCGGTAACTTTTGTTAATATCAGGTTACCATCTTCCCCGCAACCCGCTCGCCCAGCATCCCTACCCTACAACTACAGCTGTTCCCTAATAACTACAGCTGCAGACAAAACACGTGACAAAGTTATTAACTTTTGTTGATAACAAAACTAGCAGCCAAAAGAAAATGTTATTAACTTATGTTGAAAACTTTGTTTTAAACTCTGGTGTAAAACGTATTATAATTTATTTACATTAGATCAGATGAAGATCATATTTCATGATCACACACATGTTTCAATTCAAATTTGAAGACAATTTTTTGCTTTTTATTCCGGCTGTTATATCATATTATGAATAGTCTCGTTAAATGAAATCATTTGGAAGTCAATTATTGATAACAAGATCTTGTTAATAACAAGGAATTTCTTTTTTATTAGTCATACTCTGATATAGTGAGGTCCAGTATTTGATTAACATTGGTATTGCTATCCTTGTCTATCATTCGACAAAGAGATAGCGCTATCATTTTCTAGCTTCGCTACGTTGCCAGATCGGGTTTCAACATTGTAGAAATTTGTTCAACTAAATATTTAATCTGAATTATGAAAATTTATTATTTAATCATTGATAAAAAATCTTGACAATTAACATATAGTTTGTCATTTTAAACTAGAATGAACAGTTAATGTTACATCAGATATACCGGCATCAGCTATCCTCTATAGAAGGCAGTGACAAGGAAGAGAATCGGCAACGCTGGTCACCTATCTTTCTTCACTTCCATTATAACGTGAACCTCACTATAGGCTTGCTACTCTTGAAATTCATGAAAATATTAAACCTCTCGAAATACATGAAAATATTAAATCGAAGTTCTATTCAATTGAAGTCCACCTAGAGATTTATAATATAATATTATTATCTAAGAACGTTACGTCTCAGCGAAATAAAACAACACATTCATTTCAGAGTGCAAAAATGGTCTCCTTCATTGCTGATGTTTTTATCTTCATGATTAATGTTTTTACTGTATTTTGTTTATTTTCCAGTACATTGAACCTGATATGGACGATGAGAGTTTTATACTGAAGCAAATACTAGTCTTGTAAGTTATTTTTCACCTATTTATCACATTTCTTGTCAATGTTCTATGTAGTCTCTAAAATTAATAAATTATTAAAAATATTATTTTATTGGATCACTAGAACCCTTTTATATAATTGTTGATACTACCTGTCATTATAGTGATTCTATAGAATATAACTACCAAGTAGCCCTGAATAAATAAATGAATTATTTATTCGATTAGTTGTTCATTATAATAATGCGAGGCGTTAAATTTGCAATCTTATTTAGAAAATTACTTGCAAAGTACCTATTTAATCAATTTAGTGTAATTAATATATTCTATATAATTTTGTTTTCTTGTTCTTTTGTAAACATCTTAATGGGAAAAAATAATTATTAATTTGAATAATTTCTGTGGATGTTGGACGACACATCCAGAGGAGTTTATTCATAATAATTCAGGAACATTACATATTATTTTCTCATACATTTTCAATATATAACAATATTCAAGGTTTTCAAAATGATACCTCACTTCACTATATAATATATGTGTCGAGGTGAATCAATGAATGGTTCATCTTGTACTCATCTATTCTATATTAATCGTAGAATATTCAAACTCAGTATTACCATAGAGAAACGATAGCATAAGTAGAGATCCCATGGTATAGGGCGTTATGTCGCAACTTTTACTGTTATCCAAGCCGATAGTTCACGTAGTTCTTCCTATGCAGCCTTGTGACGCTGGTTGTCTCTCAAATTGTGCCGTTCATACACTCTCACCCCAAAAAAATTAACAATAATCGACAGTAATCGGCTTGAGATAACAGTAAAAGTTGCGACATAAATTCCCTATACCATGGGATATCTACTTAAGCTATACAATCTACTATATATTGCTATATATCTACTTATCATACAATCACTTAATTTTTTATAACTTTATAAATATTTTCTCCAAGTAAACAAAGTACAAACAAACACGAGCAGAATTTTCAATAAATATTGGTCAACTCTAATGTCCGGCTTCACTAAGCTCGTTCAAGACATTATTCGAACATGATTAAGCGGGTACATATTTACAAATGTGCACTGGGATTAAGGCTGTGCAAAGGCTGAAATAAACTTTCTACTCGTGAATTTTTCGAAGTTTTCGATTTATATATCATCAAGCTATCAAAATAAAAACGTTTTCTCAGGAAAACTTTTTTTTCTTATTACTTTTTGAGATATGAGCGACTAAAATTGAATTTTTGGGACAGAACATTTCAAATTCGGTACGATATAAATCCATGAGATTTAGAGGATAGATTCTTCATGGTATTGTTGATCTAGTAAAACAAAAATTTTCAAAAAATATCAATTTTTGGAAAAGTATTCAATTCACCAAAAATAACTCAACTGAAAGTTATTTTTTGTAAATTGAATAACTATCTTAAAAATTGATATTTTCAGAAAATTTTTGTTCCACTAGATCAACAATACCATGAAGAATCCATCCTCTGAATCTCATGGATTTATATCGTACCGAATTTGAAATGTTCTGTCCCAAAAATTCAAACTTTAGGCGCTCATATATCTCAAAAAGTAATGATCAGAAAAAAAATGTTTTCCTGAGAAAACTTTTTCATTTTGATAGCTTGATGATATATTATAAAAATCTGGTGTGGCGCACTCACACAACTTTCCTTGCCGTTATGAAAATTGATCACCTGACGCTAGTGTTCACGCGCATCTCAAGTCTACTATTCAAAGATTTGAGCCAGCTGGGGACAGGGTAATAACGCTGGAGACACACATGAGGTCTGCTATCTCTTCATAGTGAATGATTTAATAGAATCAACAGTTGCCAACAGTTTGTAATTGAAATAATAACATTTTCTCGAATTTCGAGCTTATTTTCAATTTTAGGTGAAAATGTTTCTGAACATAAATTGTAGAGATTTTCATGCTCTATCTATCCTTTCAATTTTTTTTGTTTAAATTTTATCTGAAGCCTGATAATTGGGAATCTAAAATCTAACTTTGCATTGATGGGGCGGAGCTCCTGAAATTTTTACAGATAGGGACTTGTGGCAGTTGATAGAGCTCATCGATGACTGTTTTAGGTATGAATTTGATCAAAATCGTTGGAGCCGTTTCCGAGAAAATCACGAAAAACCCTGTTTTTGACAACATTTTCGCCATTTTAGCCGCCATCGTGAATTGCATTTGATCGAAATTGTTCGTGTCGGATCCTTATAGTGAAAGGACCTTAAGTTTCAAATTTCAAGTCATTCCGTAAATTGGGAGATGAGATATCGTGTACACAGACGCACATACACACACACACACACACAGACCAATACCAAAAACCACGGACTCAGGGGACCTTGAAACGTATAGAAATTTCGAAATTGGGGTACCTAATTTTTTCGGAAAGCAATACTTTCCTTCTATGGTAATAGGGCAAGGAAAGTAAAAATCAAAAACTTTGAAAAATATCACGAGTAAAAAGTTTATTTTTAGCCTTTGCGCAGCCTTAACAATAGTAACTTTTGCCATAGAAATCATATGTTCCAGTGCACTCGTAAAGTGTATCTGATTTGACTGTGCTCAATGTGTTGATTGACCTGGGTGGAACCGTACATAAATGTTCAAATTGACATGAATTATGAAAATTTATTATTGTCTAACAAAGAAATGCTGGTTTGGTGAGATTTTTGTTGCAGAGTGATTTATTATTGTGCTAACACAGATTTCTTTGTTGAATTGTTTGATTGTTTGTTGCAGAGTGATCCACATTCGTGCCGATCAAGTTTCCTGAAAGAAATGAAAGAAACTCCGGCACTGAGAGTGATGATCATCAGTGCAGAGATCCGTTCGATTTAGCAAAATGGCAGAGGTGAGAGTGGGCTACGGTTCACGACATTCCTTGATGTAAAAGCTTTCATGTGTGGAATGAGAAAATTATAATCTAGAAGAATTTATCGTTCTGTGACAATTTAGGTTGTAGGCTTTGTGATAATTTTCGAGACAACTTGATGTCAATTCTTTTGAAAATTACCTTGAATAGAAATTGAATAATTACTTATTCTCTCTCTTGCTTTTGAAATTGAAAGCTATTTGCCAAATAATTTTACAGACATTTCTACAATTACAAAATAATAGGTTACAGTATAAACAGTAATAAAGTTAACAAAAGTACAACATTTTAGAAGTATACAGTACAATAAAATTAACAAGATTATGTGATAATAGTGAGCAAATTAATAATAAAATGTTGGCTCTACTAGCAAACACTAAAAAAAACACTAGCAAATACAAATTTTGGCTCTACTAACACTAGAACGCCAGTAGTGAGTTCAATTAAAAAGTAATTATATAACATTATGTAATGTACAAGAACAAAAGAGTACAAGTTATTTTTCAAGTTCTTCCCACTCCTTTTTCTGCACATTGTGTATTAAATTTATAAAATAAATTCTAATATAAAATAAATAAATTCATAAACATTTTATGAATTCATTTATATCGTGGATATCACCATAAACTTAATATACAAAAATCTCACATAAAAGTTGAACAACCCTACTTTAATGAATGAATTGAGCAGTGAGTTGATTGATAATAATAATAATATAGCTTTATTTACGTTCTTAAAAGAACAAAAGCCTCTCTTATGAGGTATCTATGTGGTTGGCAACAAATGCAATTTCACATTAATTTAAATTATAAAATCCTCCACTTTCCAATTCAGAATCTGTTTATATTTTTGGCCCATCTTTCCCTGTCTCTAGCTTCGGTCAGTTGATTGATACCATGAGACATATTTTATGTTATCTTTTCTCTATGATAATAAACAAAACAATGACAAAAGTTGAAAATATGCACTTGAATAGAATGATCAAGTAAATGATCTAATACTGCCACTATAACGTGAGCCTTATTGTAGAATTGATCACTGTTCTTGTGTTGTGCATCTCATTTCGAGAATTTCGCTTCATCGGTCACGAATTGTAACGACAACTCCACAAAAGGTAACTCGAAAGTTTCATCAAGTTACAAGTCGGTTTTGTTGAGAGACAATTCTTGAACATTCATTTTTTCATTTAAATATCCTGATAGAGCTACTTAAAACATTAATTACTATAGTGAGGTCCACGTTATAATGGCAGTGTTTGATTAGCAATGGTATTGCTATCCTTGTCTTTCATTCAACAAAGCGGATAGCGCTATCTCTTTCTCGCTTTGCTCTGTTGCCAGATCGTCTTTGAAAAATGTAGAATTAAAAATTATTTAACAAATTATTTCATCCTTATTATGAAAATTTATTATGAAATAATTGAAAATATAATTTCTTGTTTGATAAAATATAATTGATTATATTAAACGTAGTCCGGGCGCAAATGTCGAATAAGGCACTCCGTGGTTATTTTTGGGTAACAGCTGTGGAAGATGTCTCAATCTCTTCGTTAGGTCTAGTAGCATAATAAGGATCGTCTTTGAACAATGTAGACTTAGAAATTATTTAACAAAATATTTCATCTTAATTGTGAAAATTCATTATTAAATTATTTAAATATATAATTACTTGCTTAATAAAATATAATTGACTATTTTAAACGACAATGAACCGTTAATATTACATCAATAAACCTGTATCAGCTACCGTCTGTAAAAGGCATTGACAAGAAAGAGGATTGGCAACGTTGTTCTCCTATCTTTTTCCACTGCCATTATAACGTGGACCTCACTTTAGATGGTTCAGTCACGGGAAAAAACTCCCCATAAAGCTGCCTGCACACGGGGACAATCCATAGTAGCTTTTAACATACAGAAAAGATAGCATAAGAAGATATTCTTTTGCTATCTCTTTCTCGCTTTGCTCTGTTGCCAGATCGTCTTTGAACAATGTAGAATTGAAAATTATTTAACAAAATATCTCATCTTAATTATGAAAATGCATTATGAAATTGTGAGAACATATGATCTCTGCTGTGATGAAAATCACATGTTTTCTTCTTCTGCAAAAAGCTGTTTACCGGCTTGATTTAATGCATGGAGAACTGCTGTAATTGAGTAAGTATGACAATAGTTATTTGTGCAACTAGTGCGCAAAGTGACAGTTTGCTGCACCGAAAGAAACGTTTACGCCCGAGCCGTAGGCGAGGGCGGAATGGTTTCTTGAGTGCAGCAGAGGAACTTTGTGCACGTATTTCACATTTAATTTTTCCTACAGTTACCATTGAATATGAAAAGTGGGTAATTATGGATAAAATGATGGCTGAAATCCATCAAATGTTTGTGTGTGTGATGCTGTTATTAATAACAAACTTAATTCATTTAAAAATTAATAATCCAATTGAAGTTGAAAATTCTCAGCCAAAGTTCTCATCTTTATTCATTCAAGAATCAGAAAAAATACAGATAAAACAGAAAATTGTATTCAAAATACACGCCAACAGCATGGCTGAATGGCTTAACCGACAAGCGCGCGACCTAGCGGGAAGAATCGTACCTAACTTCGTTTCATCCAACTAAAAACATTATTCAGATATTTAGACATGGTTAACTTACTAAATTACCGAAAAATAATATAAGTAAACTGGAAAATATTTATAAAATAACATAGACAACAGAAAATATTTTATTGTAGTATATTCTAATGTTATTTTATTAATTTTATTGACATGGATTTCGAACGGTAATTATTTAACCTGAAAATTCGAATTACATAATGTGTGTTTGCTACATTTCTCATTGCTTATAGTTGAAATAATTATTACTGTCAATAGAAAATAAACATTATTATAATGAATAATGTTTATTTTCTATTGACAGTAATAATTATTTCAACTATAAGCAATGAGAAATGTAGCAAACACACATTATGTAATTCGAATTTTCAGGTTAAATAATTACCGTTCGAAATCCATGTCAATAAAATTAATAAAATAACATTAGAATATACTACAATAAAATATTTTCTGTTGTCTATGTTATTTTATAAATATTTTCCAGTTTACTTATATTATTTTTCGGTAATTTAGTAAGTTAACCATGTCTAAATATCTGAATAATGTTTTTAGTTGGATGAAACGAAGTTAGGTACGATTCTTCCCGCTAGGTCGCGCGCTTGTCGGTTAAGCCATTCAGCCATGCTGTTGGCGTGTATTTTGAATACAATTTTCTGTTTTATCTGTATTTTTTCTGATTCTTGAATGAATAAAGATGAGAACTTTGGCTGAGAATTTTCAACTTCAATTGGATTATTAATTTTTAAATGAATTAAGTTTGTAATTAATAATATTCAAAATGTATGATTTGATGATTTTTCATTTTTATTTATTTGAAAATCAGAAAAAATATATATAGAACATATTCGCATTCAAAATACATGCCAACAATGTCAACAGCTGATTGGGATGGCTGCAAGATAATACGCAAAGTAATACTTTGCGCACTAGAGCGGAATAGTGATTCTTTGCGGCCTGCAATCAGTGCAGAAATGGTCACTTTTCAAGGTACCTGTAGGAAAATATAATTTCTTGCTTAATAAAATATAATTGATAATTGAACGACAATGAACCGTTAATATTACATCAATAAACCTGTATCAGCTACCGTCTATAAAAGACATTGCTAGACAAAGGATTGGCAACTTTGTTCTTCTATCTTTCTCCACTGCCATTATAACGTGGACCTCACTATAGTACCCTTGATACTTAATAATGAAAATGCAATTTGAATTGGATGAAGCAGTGTGTTGATTGGTGTTGCTGTAGGTACGCCACATGTCTGAGTCGGATGCGAAGGAGGCGCTGCTGGCGCGGCTGTCGTATCAGGCCAGTCTGCGAGCCAATGACGCGGCGCGTCGACAAGCCTGTAAACTGGGCGTCGACAAGGTGGCCAAACTGGCGCTTGTCTTCTGCCTGCTTTGGTTTGTCGCCAACTACACATTCCAGGTAATCTTTCTCATTTATAGTACAGGACGTTTCATAATGTTCTTTGGGGTTACGAAAATTCACTACAGGAAAGCTATTCCACCTAAATGAAAGTTGTACGTTTTTTTAACATATAAAAATGTCAATGTGTGCTCCTTTGGTATCACGGCATACGTCAACACGAAAGTCTAGCTCTTGTCAAACTCGCCCCAACATGTCTCTTTCGATAGAGTTGACTGCATTTATTATGCGATCCTTCAGCTCAGCAATATACAGTTCGGCATTGGTGGGTTGAAAACCTTGTCTTTCACATAGCCCCAGAGAAAAAGTCACATGGCGTGGGGTCTGGTGATCTTGGTGGCCACAGCAAAAGTTGTTGGTCTTCCTCAGACGCGCGTCTGAGGTTGATGGATGACCAGTTGATTTCCGTTTGCACAAGCAACCAGTTTCGCTGTATTGTTCGTACCATGCACGAATTGAATTGTCACTTAGTGGATCCTTATGAAATTTTGACCGAAACGCACGTTGCACATTAATTACCGACTTTGACGAATGAAATTCTAAGACACAATACGACTTCTCGCTTCCCGTGGCAGCCATATTCTCTACTGTCTACACCTCGCGGGCTAACGGCCAAGTAACTGCCCAGTACCAATAAAGAATAAAGTACCCGTGGAAAAAACGTTTAGATTGCTTTTTCGTACAGTACTTCTTTCATTATTGTAAGTTTAATAGTTGTTTTTGTAATGAATTTTTGTAACTCCGAAGAACATTTTGAAACGCTCTGTATATTTCGCAATTTTTGCCGGCTCAAAATTGCATTTTACAAGTTCGAGACGAAATCGAGAACTTGAAGCGTTTGAGTGCCGGCAAATCAATATCGCCGGAGTTGCGAACTCTGTTTTTCATAACCATCTTTCATAATCATAATAATCATCATGATCAAAATCATCTTTATCATAATCATTTTGATCATATTATTCTCTCTTTCACACTTCATGTTTCAAACTTTCATGCGAAAGCTGTGTTTACACTAAAGTTATTAACAAAATGTTAATAACTTGATCCTTATAGATTCTATTAGATTGAACGGAACTTGATAAACACATATGTTCATCATGTGTATGATATTATGATTACATGAGTATAATATTGTGGAATTAAGTGAGATTTTTAATGTTTTTGGCGATTGTGGAGAAGGATTTTTGTTTGGATTTGTATTTTAAAATTGATTAATCTGATAAATTCAAAATTGTAGTAAATACATTTTTTTGGACTCAAAATAGTGTGTGAATTAAGTTATCATTTTTACATAACCTCTAGACTTTGTAATCCAAATTAAGGGTTAAAGCAGTTTTGGGCGAATGCCTGTTGTTTTTACCTGGATTGTATTTGTATATGAATAAATAAATAAGTTATGTTCAATCTAATATAATCTATAAGGATTAAGTTATTAACATATTGTTAATAAATTTGGTGTAAGCGCAGCTTAAGAGTTGAGGATGACGACAATTATTGTTTTAAACTTGAATGTTGAGGAACTTTAAATACAAAAGTTAGAAACTTTCCAATTATTATTCATTTTTTAATTCTGCCATCGCTCATTGGCGGCAGATGTATCAGGTGAGTTGGAATTGCCGTCAGTACCCGTCAGGGACCAATGAAATCCTTAATAATATTGTTTTTTAACATAGTGTTAACCGATTTAAGTTAATTAATTAGCATGTGTAATAATTGCAGGCAGCGTTGTCGGAGACAGAGAGCGCAGTGGCGACCGCTCTCTCCTCTTCGTCTAGTCTGTTCACGCTGCTGCTGTCTGCACTCTTCCCCTCCAACCTGGGTGATCGCTTCTCTCTCTCCAAACTGGTCGCCGTCTTTGTCAGCATCTGCGGATTGGTCAGTCCTTATTTATAATGATTGAAATCAACTGTAAAGTGAACACTCACGATTGTACATGGTGGTGCAGAGGAAACTCATGTTTTTCGAACCGATATTACTCGGCGTCGGGAGGGGGTATCAACCTTGAACGAATGTTAGCAGACGGCCCACACTATGCCGTTTCAGTCCCTATGGAGCGTTGGTACTTACAACATCGTGTGTTCGCTGTCGAGCAGTTCTTTTTCAGAAACAATGAATCTGCAGTCACAGTGCAACCATGTTCCATCAATATTTTAGAGTTGGACGTCGAGGTGCAGTGCCCGATCGAAATACTGATGGGCTGCAGCGTATAAGAGTACTGGTTCTGTGATGAAAAATAAACCACCTGGTCTTTCCCGTTCAGTTCGTACTCCGGAAAATGTAGACCGGGTCAGAACAGCAGTTGTTACTAGTCCTAGACGATCGACTCGACGAAATGGTCTCAGGACTAGACAACACTGACTAGGTCTACGTTTTCAGGAGTACGAACTGAACGGGGAAGACCAGGTGGTTTATTTTTCATCACAGAATTAGTACTTCTAAACGCTGCAACCCATCGGGGTACAGTATTTCTATCAAGTATTGCACCTCGACGCCCAACTCTGAAATATTGACGGAAAAGTGTTGCACTGTGACTACAGATTCATTGTTTCTAATAAAACTGCTCGACAGCGAACACACGTTGTACGTTCCCACGCTCCATAGCGACTGGAATGGCACAATATACATACAGTATAGAATCTCGGCTAGTACCCTGGCGCAAAAATCCGCCATCTTGTTAGGAAGTTCCGCATTGTAATAGTATTGATGGGTGGTTCGGATCACTTTACTGATCCGGATCAATTGATATCGTTCACGAGCCAATCAGAAGACCAGGATTGGAACTTCCTAAGGTCACGTGACGTGTCTAGTATTTGTGCCATGTAAAAAGCATTGGTTAGATAGGCGTTTGATCGACAGTTTCCATTCTGTACCTATTCTGTGGTATGGGCCGTCTGCCAACATTCTTTCCAGGCCATTTCCCCTACCTCGCCGAGTACTAGCGGTTCGAAAAACATGCGTTTCCTCTGCACCATTCTGTATAACATTTGTGAGGCCCATTGATGGCTTGAGTGATATCTTCGGGCTAGGTGAAACCTACAAGAATTTACGAAATTATCAAGTAATCATTAAAGACTTGTTGCTCTCAGAGCCTGAACTCATGAACTGAGATCGAGAGAAACTGAGATCTTGAGGAACTGAGACCCTCCCATATTTTATCAGTGAAAGCTAATATATATTTCACAGGTGCGTCAGCATAACTTCCTATTTCATTCGATTTTTTTTTATCGCATTGTATGTATAAGATTCTCATCCAATTTTGGCAATGTAAGTAAATATTGGTTCGTTTCTTAGTTTGTTTTGAATATCCTTGTTTTGTTTTGAAGATCCCTCATTCTTGTAAATTACAAAAATAGAGTGAATGAATTCTATAAAAACAAAAATGTGGTGACTCGTGACCTAAAAGCCTTACAATATAACACATATTCACGGGTTTCTTAATTTTTTGTGTAATGAATTCATTTTTGTTGCAGATCCTTGTTAGTCTGTCCGACATGTCGACAAAAGTGCAAGTTCCTTTTGGAGCAATACTATCCCTGATTAGTGCTTTCTTTTATGCGTGCTATCTAGTCTTGTTGAGGCGTAAAGTTGACCATGAAGATAAAATGGACATTCCTGTATTTTTCGGTAAGTCTTTCTTCTCCACAACAAATTTCACCACATTCTTAAAAATACTGTAACTATAGTGAGGTCCAGGTTATAATGGCAGTGTAGGAAGATAGGAGAAAAGGGTTGCCAGATCTCAGCCTTGCCACCCAAACAGCTGATACTGGTATATCTGATGAATTTAACTGTTCATTATTGTTGAAAATAATAATTGTTTGTCAAGAAAATATATTTTTTAAAGAATAATGATAAATTTTCATGATTGAGATTAAATATTTTGTCAATTAGTTGAATTTCTACATTGTTGATAAACGATGTGGCAACATCGCAAAGCTTGAAAGAGATAGCGCCATCTGCTTTGTTGAATGATAGACAAGGATAGCAACACCATTGCAAATCACACACTGCCATTATAATGTGGACCTCACTAAAGTGATTCATTGTATACCTGTTCAGGCTACCCGGAACTCACCCCAATGCACTGACGTATTGTAGAGGGATTCCTGTCATTTTGTTCTTGTAGCCTATAAATATTGTAAACTGAAATTTTGTGAAATAAAGAAATTCTGACTTTGATTAGTTCTCTAGTATAGTAAAATAATACTAAGATATAGTGTAGTACAGTAATATTATTAGTTCTCTCTCATTGTCTATTTGTTCAATAATTTATTGAATTCATCATTTTAACAAGTAAGTTACATTCGCTTCTGCTTTTACTGTTACCATCCATTAAAGTCTATTCCTAATTTAGAATACCAACTTCTAACCCAACATTATCTTTCCTGTTTAATTGACCGAGCGAAGTGAGGTCTAAGATTCAAGTCGACGGTTTGGCATTTCTCTTAGGGCCGGGTTCCGAGCTCGGGATTCGACTAAGTCATAGACTTTGAACAGCTGGAGTCAGAAAATAGGCTTCCCGAAACGGGGCTAGTCGTAGTCATTGTTACAGTCACGCTTGAATTAAATTTAAAAAAAACTAGAATATTGAACACAAAATAAAATAAAGAGAGAATAGTGTAAAGTTTCAGCTGTTTTGAATTATTTAGAAATGTTAATTTCATCAAGGAAAAACGTTTCCAATTATAGAAATGATAAAATAAAAACTGCGACTACTGTTATAAAAACTGCGACTACGCCCCGTTTTGGAAAGCTAATTTTCTGACTCCAGCTGTTTAAAGTCTAGAACTTAGCTAAATCCCGAGCTCGGAAACCGGACCTAAATGTTTGAATGTTGCGTTTTTATGTTGCGCATTTACGGCGAAACGCGGTAATAGATTTCCATGAAATTTGACAGGTATGTTCCTTTTTAAATTGCGCGTCGACGTATATACAAGGTTTTTGGAAATTTTGCATTTCAAGGATAATATAAAATGAAAAAGGAGCCTCCTTCATGCGCCAATATTAGATTAAAAATCAGACTATAGAATTATTCATCATGAATCAGCTGTTTAGTGGACTATAATACTACCCGTTAAAAAACATCGAACATCTTGAAAATGTATCTTTCCAGCAACGTTAGTAGACAGTTGACTATAATACTACCCGTTCAAAATCATCGAACATCTTGAAAATGTATCTTTCCATCAATGTTGTAGACAGTTGCACCCAGACCTGATAACAGCGCTCACACTCACATTCCGGGACGACACGTCACGGTACGATAGGACAGAAAGCTCTATGTTTATTTAGGATTTTTCTAGACATTTTAAATTGATAAATTAGCCTATTTATTAATTTTTGAGAAAACATAACAACAGGTCAATGTAACTTACTGAGCGCGAGGTCTACTGTTCACAGAACTACTAGTAAATGTGATCTTGAAATGAGAATTCATCTTCAATTTTCTGATCTATCAAAATTATTATAAAATTGACGTATACAATCGTGTAGTTAACTATTATTAAACTTGTAATTGCATCAACTAACAGAACTCTGAAGAAAGTCTGTTTGACATTTGCTAGAGATGAATGGAAATATGGTAGAGGGATATCTTATTATTTTATTAAATAGCATAACTTTTATTCTCCATGGTATTACTCATAAGCTAGTTGCACATATAGGTTTCAAATTGATAAAAATATTCACCAATCTGTTATTCTCTCACGATTTTCACAAATAGAAACAACTTTCTGTAGAATATGTTTCCTTGAGAACGTATTGATTGCGATGATCATGCTATTTGAAAAATAAAAATACAAATAGAAGTTTTCAAAACGTTTTTAGAAGTGTTGACAACTTCTATAAGTGTTTTAATTATGGAAAAATACCACACCAAGCACAACACAACTGTCTACATTGAAGAAGATTTTCAAGTTTTTCAAGATTTTCTTTATTGACCTAGGTTTCAGTCCAAAGGATTCATTCAATTCATTATACAAAACACTATAATTATAATACATGTATATAAAATCACTTCACTTGTATGGGCTACTTTATTCAAATTAATAAAAACAATATAAAACATGTAGTAAACAAAGTAGGTCGAAACTAGTCGTTGAAATGTTTTAAATAAAAAGGGAACTACATGTTTTATATTGTTTCTATCAATTTTTCATAATATATAATAATATATATGACCATGGAGGAAGAACTAGATTAAGTCTGTACCAATTATCTGCAAAATTTTGATAAATTGTTAATGTTGTTCAAAGTATTATTAGGTTATGAAATTATTACACGTCACTGCTTCGCTACTTGACTATCGGAATAGTTATTTATAGTTTATTCAATTCGTAATCCATCTCATGGCTGTATGATCAATATGTAATTCATCATTGATGACAATAACTATTGGTTTGTTACAGGATTTGTTGGTCTCTTCAACTTTCTTCTTCTTTGGCCAATGTTCTTTCTTCTCCACTACACACATTGGGAGTCGTTTGAATGGCCCAACAAACACCAATGGACTTTTCTTCTCATTAATGGACTGGTGGGCACAGTGTTCTCTGAAGTTTTGTGGCTATGGCAAGTACAATTATAATATTAAGTAATAATAATAAATAATATTCCCAACTTTTTTTAGATTAATCGTGCTTTTTACATTCTAATTTTTATCTTATCGGCCTGCCATCTATATCTATAAAAGCGAAATGGCACTAAGTCACTGACTGACTGACTGACTCACTCGCAGAACTAAAAATCTACTACCAGACCAAAAACGTTCAAATTTGGTAGGTATGTTCAGTTGGCCCTTTAGAGATGCACTTTAGAGATGAACGGATTTGGAAAAATTTCCAAAGGTATGCCCAAAATATGCGTCTTCCAGCGTTTTCTCAGCTTTATCGAGAACAAATGAACAGAAAATGTTCAAATTTACTACAGAAGCTCAGCTTGGGTGTAATAATGTTGTTTTAGAAGGAATTTGAAATAACGCCAAAGATACGCCAAAAATTAGCGGTTTTTTTGCGTTTTCTCAGTTCTTTCATCAAGTAATAGACATAAAATGTTCAAATTTGCTACAGAGGTTTAGCTAGGGTCTAAAAATTTTGTGATGAGGTGACTTTAATATGTCATCAAAGATACGCCCAAAACCAGCGTTTTTCAAACGTTTTTCTCAGCTTTTCTGCGTTTTCTCACCTTTTTCAATAATTGATGGAAATATATTTTAAAAAATTCAGTACACAGGTTTAGCTGAGGTGGACGAATTTTGTTCGCCAAAGATACGAAATGAAAAATACAGGCCAGCGAAGCGAGCCCGCTGTTTATATTTTTGGACGATCCAGTCGGGGGTACAGGGGGCGGAGCCCCCTGGCTAGACGGATACGGCGAGCGAAGCGAGCCTGACGGCTAGCTTTCCATAAAATGATGTTGAACAACCCTTGAAGTATTTCAAATATTCAGCTTAATCTCTTAACTTGCTTCTCTTGAAACGACGTCTTTGTAGTACAATTTATATGTTCTCACAAGTACTAAAATGAGCTATAATCTATAAAGTACTATAATCTGATATAGTAGCTCAACGCCGCCCTGTATACTGCTACGAGAAACCCGACATTCCCATTTAAAGCCTCCGTAGGTGAATGAAAAAAAGAATCAATTATAACTTGATAATTATCACAATATTACCGAACCTGGGCGAATAAAATTGGACTAACTAAAAATAATAGTCATTTTTATTACACTTTTTCAATTTGAAAAATGTAAAACATTTTACTATAAAACATTATAAATATGTTTCATTATAAGTTATCATCACACTATTACCGAACCTGGGCAAATAGAGTTGGACTAATAAAAATAATAGAAGAAGGTAGTCTATGGCCCCGACTCCTCAGGAAGTTTTTTACTGCTTGGATCAGCAGGATTTTTACTGAGATCCCATTCTAATAGGATAATTAATTAATTGATGAAATAAAGAATACATCAAAAACATAACAATACAAATATTGAGAACACCTATACTTAAAGATGCATTTTTCCCTGCTTCAATTAAAATAGTTGTCAAATGGTAGATTGAAGAAATCTGAAAGTGAATTTCTAGGGAATTGAAGGTGGCTAGAGAAGCATTAATTCACGTGCAGCAGTAAAAAAGACCCGACAGTATCAAGTTAACGCGGTTAGACAAGGTCCCATTTTTCGAGTATTAGATTTATGGCAATCTGCTTTTATAACATTACAAGTGCGTTGTTTGATGGTAGAAGTATTACTGAGTACCTCCTCACTACCTCCCCCCCCCCCGAACTTATGAACGTTGCCAATTTGTCAGGTGTATTAGGGTACAAACACACTGAAGGCGGAGCGGGGTGTTGCGGAGTGTCGTGAACAATATAATGTTAAGTAATAAGATGCAACACACAGCACAGAATATTATCCCTCCTATAACAGCTGTGCTAATATTGAAGTTGTGTTTCTTTTCTGGCTCTAAATTTTGCAAAATTACTCAAATATTTCCAATTTGTAGAGATTTGAGTGAAATATTTTTGTTTTTAATTAATTTTATAGTATCAAAATTTAAAATTTTTAGTTTAGTCATTAGTTTTGAAGTGGAAATTGGACTTTATGAAGTGAAAAGTGAAATCATAACATAATTAAAAATTGTGTAACATAATTAAATTTTTTCATAATTAAGTGAAATCATAATAATGTGAAATATCTGTTCTATTTTTTGTTTTGAAGCATCTAAATTTGAAAATTTACTTTGTGAACATATTAGTGATCTGAAAATTTTGCGAAGTGAAGAGCTACAAGACTTAACCTATTTCGGACTATGTGTAACCATATCTAAATTGGGGAGAGGAATAGCACAAGGTTACCTTATTTTTCCTCTCCCTATCATTTATATGATGTATACTTATTATATCAATCAATAAAGAATAAAGAATTCTTTTTTGAAACTTTTATTTGTAAAAAATCTGGTGTGGTGCACTCACACAACTTTCCTTGCCGTTATGAAAATTGATCAACTGACGCTAGTGTTCACGCGCATCTCAAATCGACTATTAAAAGATCTGAGCCAGCTGGGGACAGGACAATAACGCTGGAGACACACGAAGTCTGCTATCTCTTCATGATAGTGAATGATTTAATAGAATCAACAGTTGCCAACAGTTTGCAATTGAATAATCAAATTTCTCGAATTTCGAGCTTATTTTCAATTTTAGGCGAAAATGTTACTGAACTTAATTGTAGAGATTTTCATGCTCAATCTTTTACCTTTGAATGTTTTGTTTAAATTGTATCTGAAGCCTGATAATTGGGAATCTAAAATCACACTTTGCATAGATGGGGCGGAGCTCCTGAAATTTTTACAGATATGGGATTTGTGGCAGTTGATAGAGCTTATTAATGACTATTTTAGGTATAAATTTGTTCAATATCGTTGTAGCCGTTTTCGAGAAAATCGCGAAAAACCCTGTTTTTGACAACATTTTTGCCGCCATCTTGAATTGCATTTGATCGAAATTGTTCGTGTCGGGTCCTTATATTGTAAGGACCTTAAGTTCCAAATTTCAAGTCATTCCGTTAATTGGGAGACGAGATATCGTGTACACAGACGCACATACACTCATGAAGTGCGTACAGATATACGCGCCCCGAACATGAGCAATTCACATTTTTTTAATAAGCTGACTATATCTGTATTTTTACAGAAACGGTAAGATGCAGATATAAAAAGCTTGGCATCAGCTGATTAAAAGTGAATTGCTCATGTTCGCGGCGCGTATATCTGTACGCACCTATACACATACACACACACACACACACACACTTACAGACCAATACCCAACAACCACTTTTTTGGACTCAGGGGACCTTGAAACGTATAGAAATTGGGATACCTTAATCTTTTTTGGAAAGCAATATTTTCGTTACCTATTGTAATAGGGCAAGGAAAGTAAAATTTGGGAGAAGACAGTTTGGGCTATGCCTGTTGTAATCTCCCAATCGTATTATATTGATATTATATATGTCATATTAAGCTGCGTACACATATTCGCGCTTCCAACCCGCACCGAGCACGCTCCTCCCTCGTACCACCATCGAACCACAGTCGCTCCGCCCACGCACCCATCATGAACGTTACGGAAGATGTTAGATCTTCTTGCGTTCCCCGGTCGAACCACTCTTGCTCGCCGGTCGATCATCAATCGCTCTGCTGGAGTGACGTTCGGTTGCGGAGCAGAGCGAAAGTCTGTACGCACCTCTATATGTCAATGAAATAAATAAATACATACAGAATGAAAAGTATCAATCCAAACAGTGCATTTTACATGACGCCAAGACGTGAGTGCACCAAGACCAGGTCACGTGACTGCGCCATCTTGTTAAAAATTAAAATTACCGCCACTATTACAATGCTAGACTTTATTTCAAGATGGCGGATTTTGGCGTCAGGATACTAGCCGACTTTTGTATTCCATTCTGTATGTATTTTGTGCTGGAAACGTCTATATTTCATGTTTGCCCGAATTCCCCTGTAATGTGTATTATTCAAAAGATAAAATTTATCTATTGCACTTTAAATTCAAAAGTAAGACTATTCTAATCCATTTTCGCTTGAGGACTGAACATTTTGTGAATTGAAGAACTTCAAGACTTGACCTATTTCGGACTATGTGTTATCTAAATTTAGGAGAGGAATAGCACAAGGTTACCTTATTTATCCTCTCCCTCTCATTTTGATAATGTACTTATTGTATAAATGAATGAATGAATTTCGTTCATAATTCTATGAAATTATAAAAATTCATTAATTCTCTCACCATTTAGTAAATTTTGTGGAGGAAATTTGGTTCATATTTTTTCTCCTCAACGCCATTTTCTAGGCCCTTGACGCTCAGACGCTTCCTGTGTGTATCATGAACGCTCTGACCACGCCATGCCACGCCCCGCTCCGCCTTCAGTACCCTTATAATTCTCATTAATAATCAGCTGTGGACAAAGTTAATCCTATCCTATACTATTAAACGAGCAACTTCTGTTTAGATGTTTATATGTTTGTATTTCACCGGATCTCGAAAACGGCTCTAACGATTCTCACGAAATTCAGAACATAGTAGGTTTATAATATGAAGATTCGATTGCACTAGGTCTCATCCCTGGGAAAACTCGCTGAAGGACATTAAAAGGATACTAATTATTTATCCTTGGAATAACAGCTGATAATAATCATATTTCGTCGTCTGTTGGTGATGGAAGTGAGTGAGCGAGTTCATGCGTGTGGGACTGTGTCAAAATTATGACTCAGCTGTTGAACTTTTGTAATCATTCAATCAGGTATTTAGTGCCGGTTGCAAAAAAAAAACCGGGTTATTTTCAATCCTGATTAATTCCAGTAGATCCATCTTTTTGAAATGGCTTTCTCTGATTTGGTTCACGTGAAGTTAATCAGGATTAAAATTTAAAAGGCTTTTGTGCAACTGAGCCTTTGTGAGGGAAATTTCTGCATTCCTCTGGGAATTAATCTTAATTTACTGTGATTAGATAGAACATTTCTGTATGAACTATGAATGTTATTATAATTTCTCCTTTTATTAATTTTTTATGCTTTTGTACTTCGGAGCGAAGCTCGGTCCCCGATATTCAACTCTCATATGGCAATGTTGCACTCATCTGTTCCAATTTCAATCGGACTAATTTCGTGCGTTTGACTATGGTTTCGGGTACTCAAGTCAAAATGTATTAAACCATCGAGAATAAAATTCATTTTGCCACTTGATAATGGGATAAATACCCGAAACTTATGGTGTCTGAAATAAAATAAGAGTAGCCTAATACTTATTTTTTGTAATTAAATTAGAACCTTCCTTATCTTCTTCATTAGACCTTTTGCATTTTATTCACCTTCCTCGTTAGAGTGAAATTGATCTTTGTAATGTTTGTTGCAGGGGCTGCTTTCTGACATCGTCGTTGATAGCGACTGTAGCAATGAGCCTGACAATTCCGATGTCGATGTTGGCCGACGTGCTGTTCGAGCGGGTGCACTACCCTGGCCTCTTCTACCTCGGGTCGCTGCCGATGGTCCTATCCTTCATCACAGTTACCATTCTAGCACACTACGAGAACCACGACCCAGTCCTCGAGGGCCTCAGACGGCTCTTCTCGTGTTGGTGTTCGAGAGGAAGACCAATTAGGTATGTTCAATCACTTATTCTCAATTATCTATTTATCACTATTAAATTTATTAAATATTATTATTTATTAAATATTAAATATTAAGATGGATAACCAACAACATATATCTATTTATATTTAATGCACAGTTCAACCCTGAGATCTCAGTAACCACTGAACCAATATCTAAGTTTAATACGTCGAATTAACGGGGATGATGAGTAAGTTTGCAGAAATGCATTAAAATTTATGTTTTTGTAAGATCCAATAATTTTTATTTTAATTATTTAATGGCCATTTTTTGTGTATTGGAATATACAATAAAAATTACAATAAATTTTCCACTTTTCGACCGAATTTGACTTATGATGCATGATTTTGGACCGCCTTGACGAGCCGAGAAGAATGAAGTGTAGTACGATGAAATCTGAGCATTGTGTCTAAAGTTACAAGTGTTTGAAATTTTGATCCTTGAGGTGTCCTTAAGCGCACCTCTCCACTAGGAAATACTGGAATGAAGTGCATCCAACGAGTGATTCTCATAGAACATAATCTCATGAACTTATGTCATTGTGCGAAATATCAATGTGAAGACATTTTAGTTGGTGATGATGGTTGAAGCTGAAAATTAGGTGTTTTCAACAATACAAGGAGCATTGTTGTCTGTCAGGTGTACCTGGAAATCTATATGAGATAGAGCGCTCTACCTGATCTCAGACTGTAGAGCACAAAAATACGCCCAGAGGGATTTTTAATTATACATCTAAATGGTAACAATCGGAAGATATTGTTGATCAAAAACTAAAATTAATCAAAATTGATTTTTTTCTACAAATTTCACTCATTTTTGAAAAATCATAACTCAGTACTCATTGGAGATAGAGAGTTCCGAATTATCTCATTTTATTCAGAATTTCATAATCTAGAAAAAAGGCTGGAGCAAATTTTTCTGTCAGATTTGGCAGAAATAGCTAAAAACTGGAAAATGAGCCGAAAATACGAGGTTTTTGAGCCACCCTGTGTCTAGCACAAGGAAATTTTGCATGAAGAAATTGGTTCTGGACTTCTCTTATGTACCCAAATAATAATATATTGAAAAATCAGAACTACAATATAAATAATTTATATGCATAATTTATTGCATGCACCAATGTATATAGTGACTGGACATCATCATCATCATCATCATCATCCCACACACCCATTCTAAACTTGGCTGTAACGTCATTGTCGAATTCCATCAATTTCAAACAGCTGATCATGCGTTTCTATTTCAAACGGCTGATCATGTGTACTTTGAAAATTTGCACAGCTTACCATATGAAACAAGGCAAATCGGAGCATCAGAGTTTTAAAACTAGGTCACGCGCGCTTTGCAAAAAGAAGAGGAAAGAAAAGGAAAAAGAGGAAGAGAGGAAAAGAGAGAAAGAAAGAGATCTGAAGGGAAAAAGAGAGAAAGAGAAAAGAGAGAAAACAATAAAACTAAAATGAGACACAAAAAGAGAAGAGAAAGAGAATAAAATAGAGAAAGAGAAAGGAATAGAGAAAAAAATTGAAGAGAAATTGCATCATGTCCAATAATTGTTATTCATTAATTAGCATTTGAATAAATGCGATTTCTCTTTAATCTCAATCTGTCATTAAAATTGTCGTTAAAATTGTGGTTTTTCACTCCTTGATACAAAGTAATATTGATACAATAGAACAATGCCATTGGTTAGATCACAGTATTTTAATATACAGAAAATTATAGGTATTTAAGATAACTGAAAAATGTTTAATCATTTATTTGTCAAAATAATGTGAAATGTTTAGGTACCTATAATATTTACTGCGGATGATGTCCACATGATGTTTTTACTTGTGCGTGTGTGTAATGGCATAGGATAAAGATATCGTTAAACTTGTATTATTTGTCTCTGGTGCGTGGGTGATTGATGAGATGATCAAACCTCCATGCCCACCGGTCGGATTCGAACCCACGACCGGGTAGCGCTAGCAGACTGAAGGGTGCAACGCCTAAGTCGTCTCGGCTAATTTGGCTGGCATTGATTCAATCACACAAGACTGAAGGGATCTCTCATTTTTGTAAACATTTGTATTCACGCCTGATAAATTATTAATGTTACAAAACCCATTCGTAATTTAATATCAGAATGCAGATACTGATTCTGGTGAGATATAGTGATATATATCCAAAATAAATAATTATTCATAATTATTTTTCGCCACACTGCACAGAAAGCAGCTGTTTTCCAGTCCCTACGTAGATCTGAAAGACATTGTTTGCAGACGACTCTCGTCTGACGTCAGAACAGGTTTCTTTCCGGCCTAGGCCGGAAAGAGTACCCTTTTCAACCGCTAACATAGAACTAAGAAAGGTGATCAAAAAACAGCTGATCAAAAAAACTTTCCATTATTTGTGTTCATTATTCAATAATTAAAACATTTATAATAATATCATCTTATTGTAATTTGAAAGAATAAAAAAGTATAAACTCAACCTCCCACATAATTGAACATCATCTTTTAGGTTATTTAGACAAATCAGAATAAAAAATGAAAATACTTGGACAATTTCCTGATATTCAGATTACCTCAGATTTGCTGGAGCTATCACCTTCCACTTCTGCTTTCGGAAGTGCTTAGTAAACAACTATTTTCATATATATATATATATATATATATATATATATATATATATATATATATAATATATATATATATATATATATATATTGTTTATTTTTGTGTGTAGCGAAAAATAGCGTTCGCACTACGGGAAAAATGTATTTCCGGCTCTCAATCTTTTCTAGTCCTCGTCCTACGGCCTCGGACTTGAAAACCGATTTCGAGCCGGAAAAGTCTCATTTTCTGCTCTAGTTGCGAAATATACTATTTCTATAATAGTTGTCACACTGAGAATGACACCATATGTGTTAAAACTTTTTAATAAATTCGTGACATTTTTAGACAATTTTCTAGTGTTTTATTATTAGAATGCAGATTATTTTTCAGTTGATATTACTGAGACTACATTATTGCAACGATGATAATGAAACTATTATTTTTAGACTCATTTATTGTTGACAGGATTTCGGAGTGTGAAGTGGAACAAACCGAGTCACTCATAGGAATCAATGATAGCGCTGATCACGAAGCCTGAAATAGTATTGCCAAGTAAATTAAGGGATTTTTACGTCTGTGATTGCAATGGAAATTCTTAATAGTTTGTTCCTGTAATTTGGATTATGGTACTTTTTATAACTGTGTGACTATGTTTTATTATTTTGTCAGACTTAATCTAGAACATTGGGTTAGAAAAACTTTATCAACAGTATTCAATTATTCAGTATCAAAGTACAAAATTCAAAGAGATGCTTAGGTCACTATTCTTTGTACAGTAAAAAATATGGAGTCATTAGATTGGAGTGAAATTCCGAATTGAACATTTCCCAAGGGTGAATGAG
This sequence comes from Nilaparvata lugens, assembly GCF_014356525.2. NCBI lineage: Eukaryota > Metazoa > Arthropoda > Insecta > Hemiptera > Delphacidae > Nilaparvata > Nilaparvata lugens. Next base: position 91,490,712 of record NC_052505.1, read on the forward strand.
TAACTGGTCCATCCATATCTATTCTAAGCAATAGTAAATGACCTTAATATAAAAATTCATTGACACGTTTTGTTATCCATTGTGATTAAACTATTGGAAATGTAAAACCCACAAATTTATTGCTTTGGAAATATTCAATTCCACTTTATTGTATAGTAGAATTTTATTTATTCACGGTAGATGTTCTTACAAATTGAAAGCTTCGAATTTTATTATTGTGATTTTTGTTTTAAAATAATGTTTAACCACCACTCACAATCACACACGTGGACGTTGAATTGTATTCTATTTATGTTTTGTTTTAATAGTTGTAAATTAGTTGAAATTTTTCGTTACTATTTGGTTCCATAGAACTATTTTATTTATCTATATGCTATAAAGTTGGTCTGTGTCAATCAGGATAAGTTAATAATTTATGCATTAAGATACAGAGGTCCTTATCTAGTCACCATATCCTTTAAACAATCATTTGAATTGTGATGAGTGTAGTATATGAGATCTATCCATTCCTTATTATTTGAGTCCTATTATCCTGCGAAATAAAAATAACTAAATGGACTTTCGAGCGTCCAATAACAAGTGCAATGAAAAATTTGTATGCGTTTTCTGGCACATTAATAAATATCAGGAAATCATTCCCCTAGTTCCACCTATAATGTAGAGTTAATCTGTTAGACATTGTCAAATTTTCAGAGAACTTTCATTATTTTTATTCAGCATACAGACAAATTATAAAATAATTCTTGACATTTCATAATATATTCTCTATGGGGGGGGGGGGGAATCACAATCTTTGTATTTAGTTTCAGGGCTATTGTAAAATATGTATTTTATTCCAAGTATTAATTCCCATCAATTGATGTCCAGAACCATAAATTTGTCAAATTTAATTTTCTGTTTTCGTATTTTTACTTTAGTATTATCAGTTCCACTGTTTCCGCACAACATTTTTCCATTGAATTTGACTTATTCTTATTTTATATTGTGGTTTTTATACTTCCACACTAGTATTATTATTTCCAATGTTTCCCACTATATTATTTTCATTTCTCATATTTTTATGTTTAGTTTGTAAACTCAAGTATTACTTCATCCTGGAAAATTGCTGAGTCATACCCGGTTCAATCTATAATGATGAGATATATGCGGACTATTCTATAACCTGAAATCAGCCCCCAAATATTTTCAAGATACATGTGATAGTAGAAGACAGATTTATTTATTTAGTTTTAGAATTTTTCAAAGATATATTCATACAGAATACAACAGTATTACAGTATTTTCTTCACTTCTCATACTTGATTCAATGTGCACCAGGTGCATTCATTTGTTGAGCATACATAGGAGTGAATCTATCTTTTTTTAAATTTACATTGACAGATTTTTAACGAGTTTATAAAACATTTAAACGTGATGAACAGTGGAAATCAGTTAGGTAGACCTAAGACATATCATGAAAACAATAATAATAATAATTGATGAATAAACGGTCGCGAATTCCAATTTATACATTTAATAATTGTTGGATTGATTACTTCTGATTTTTCATCATTTTTCTTAGGCTCAACTCACACTTTCGCGACTCAGTTCGAGAAGAGACTCGACTCTAGTCGAGAGCATGTGTTTGCAAATGGTGACAGTCGCGGAAACCAGAATCGACTGGTGTGATTGTCACCATTTGGAAACACATGCTCTCCACTAGAGTCGAGTCTCTTTTCGACCTGAGTCGCCTAAGTGTGAGTTGAGCCTTAGTATTATTTTATAAGTTATATTTTCAATTGACTGATATCATCAATTACATCAACATTGGAGATGAAATTCGTTCTTTTATCCATCATTCACCTATTTATACGTTCACCAATTATTTTCACGTTTGAATATCTATGTGTAGGACGGGCAGTTCCAATTCCATTAAAACTACACTATTATAACTATTATGCTATTCTGTGAAAAATATTATTCTTGTTGTGAAAATTTCTTAATAATAAACTCCATTTTTAATTATATATTGTACTGATATTTTAAAAATTTAAATTCATCATATAATTATTTCCAAATTGATTCACAATAATTCAAGGTCCAGAATTAATTGTATATTTTATTTTCATTTAATTCATATCCACAGTCGTTGGTTTTATTTTCATGAGGTTAAAATAGTATTTGAACCTTTTATTAGATAATAATTTTTTTAATCTATATCATGAAAATTAATTATATGTTAAAAGTTAGAGAATGAATGAATTAATTATTATTCAAGTTTCATTTAATCTTAGGTAGCTGCACAAAATTATTAAACTGAAATTAATCTTATGTTAATCTTTCAAGTAGCCCTATCAAAGTAATTTAAAAGCTAATTTTCTTATCCTAATTCCATTTTATGATAGATTATATGAAAAACTGTATCTCTATAAAATGTTTTCATTGAAACTCAAAAGATCTAAGTGAACCTTTAGAAATTTACCACTTTAGCTCATTCAAATTTCATGAATAATTCTAAAAACAATATATTTCTATCTATTGCGTTATAATAGTAAAGTAGTTTGAAATAAATTTCTCATTTTCATTGAAACACTTGAATAATGCGAACCTACCTGTCTGCCCCATACAAACTTGATTGATGTATCAGGATTTCTTTTTGAGCACAATTTTGTAAGTGAAGTTTCATTGGGTGAATTGTTTTTAGTATTGTTAAATTGTCTTGGATAATACATATTTGTAAATTAAATTGAAAAAGTCAATTATAATTTTTTCATATCCCAGAAATAAAAAGTATGTACAGTTCCTTCAATCTCCAGGCAATAAATAATAATGTTTCGAATGAGAGTATTAAATTTTCTTTCTATCTCTATGTAACTTGAATAATTTCCAAAATTGTATATAGCCCACATCCAAAACCTGTTGTGTGAGTGAACGCAAACATATTCCACTTGGTAACTTTTCATATTCTGTTTCATCTTGTGGAAAATACGCCATTCCTATATATAAATACGCAACATATTTTTTCGACCAAAACAGTTTTCAAAGTATTTAATACTAATTACTTACTACATTACAGAAAAATTAGGGTTTCCAATGTCAGAATTTACATAGAATGGGGTCAGTGATTCAATAAACTCTCTCTCTCTAGAAAAATAGTTCAATTTAATTCAAGCATAAGTTAACTAATGAAGGCGTTACAGTCAATTCCTTTCAAATAATTTAAGAGTTGCATTTTTATTCGGCTCCCTATTGTATTATATTATGATTATCTCATAATTCAACATTATTTGTATTCATAGAAATAATGTTAATATTGTTGTCTAAATAGTTGTTGTTGTCTCTACTAAAATGTGTTCAATATGATTTCTGTAAAACATTTACCAAGATTTTTCTTTTTATTTCAGACAATAAAAATATAGGACTGAACAGATTGTTATCATTGATGTTCTTTTCCATGTCGAAACACTATTATAGTAACTTTTTTGTAGTTCAGACAAATAGTAGTAGTAGTTCAGACATATTTGAATAAACTCAGGCTGAGCCTGAGGCTGATTAAGCTCCTCCTCCTGTTCTCTGACATGCAATTTGGCTTTCGAGTTGGGAGATCAACAGTGGGTGCAGTTGACCATGTAGCTGAGTGGATTGACGCGGCCTTCGAGGATGGTGAGTCTCTTGCTCTTGCTCTTTGTGAACTGAGCCGAGCTTTTGACTGCGTGGACCATGGCATTCTTCTTAGAAAGCTGCGCTTTTATGGTCTTAGAGACTCTGCCCTTTCCATCTTGGGCTCTTACTTTTCTGGAAGGACTCAGCTTGTCTCCCTCAGTAGTGCGGACTCCCGGACACTTCCGGTGACTTTTGGTGTTCCTCAGGGATCGGTGCTGGGGCCTACACTGTTCCTTGTCATGATAAATGACCTCGATGACCACGGTTCCTCTCTGATGTTCGCGGATGATGCATCTCTACTGTCATCGGGTGCTGAGCTTGAGCGGGTTTTGGAGGTATCTGTGGAGCAACTTCGATATGCCACTTCATGGTTCCTGGCTAATCGATTCCAGCTGAATGAGGACAAGACCCAAAGGATCATCTGCAGCTTGTCATGTGAACTGCGTGACCATCAGAATCCAGTGAAGCTGCTGGGTTTTGTCTTGAACAGCAAACTCAGCTGGAACATATACAGCAGGTAACCAGTCGACTCTCCCGCATTTGCTTTCTGCTGCTCAAGATGAGGGGCCTGGTGACTGAGAAGTACCTGATAATGATGTATCACGCGCTCTTCCATTGCCACATTACCTATGGATTACTTCTGTGGGGTCATTCAGCGGGGGCTGCTGATGTGCTGAGACTGCAAAAGAGGGCTATAAGAATTATAACAGGCAGCGATCATCTTGCCCACTGCAAGCCCATCTTTGCTCGCCTTGGTTTACTGACGGTCTTCAGCAATTACATCCTCCTGTGCTTGATGTATGTCAAGAGGATACAGCATACACTGGCTGTTCGAAGTGACATTCACAACCACAACACCCGGCACCGCGAGCTGCTGGATGTCCCTAGGAGACGTCTCCACCGTTCACAGGCCAGCTATAGAGTTTCTGCACTGAAATTCTTCAACAAGCTGCCTCCTGGTGTGAAGCAGTTGGATGAGGCCGCCTTCAAGAGAGCCGTCAGGAAGCTGCTTTGTGATAAATCATATTAAGCCTCGTTCTCACGACGCGTGACTTGCCAAGTCACAGACGTCCTTGGATCTGCCACAGATCGACGAGAAGTCTCTGGAATTGCGAGCCAACAGTTCTCACGGCGCGGGGTGGCTCGGTGGGACTCGGGGTGGCACGTCGTACCTCAAGCCCGTTCGGACGTACGCGAGCACCGTGGTCTCTGGGTCGGTGTCTAGTTGTTGTTTAGAACTGTTGTGCAAAGAACTGTTGAAGAAAAGAATTGTTGAAGCAAAGAACTGTTGTGAGTTTGATGTAAACCAGTTGATGTAGGTTTTGTGAAGTGTAGAAATATGTGGAATGATGATAACGAATTAATAGCTTGCGCTGCAGCGTACTATGTAGTCTGCACTGGAGAATATTTGAAAAGACGAATGAGACGGAAAAAGCGTTGGTGGGTGGATTCCTATAATAAAAGCCGAAAAAGGTAAGTACATAAAAAACTATTGATAAAAGTATGCGGCGGCACGGGGATAATACCCACGATATCGCTACCTTGGATTTCAAGTCCACCGCGCCACCGTCTGCGCCACCAACTCACTATATATATATATATATATATATATATATATATATTATATATATATATATATAATATATATATATATATTGTTTTATGGACATACACATACAAGGAAAAAATAATAAAACTCTTTCTTTTGTCGTGCTGAACCACCAAAAACGACAATAATTTTCGTTCTTACAAATAATATGTTTGTTACAGGTACAAATCCGTTTTGAAGCATTTGAATGAATCAAATTGAATCCGTTTCCAAGCATCATACACTTTGTTCCTATCTTTATGTTCTTCATTGACGGGATTCCATATGATCGGTTCCTGCTCGTATAAATCCAAAAACTCTATCACTATTTCATTAGTCCACTCCATTTTTAACTAGTTAAAAACCACCAACCGAACTCAACAACAACACAGTACAAAAGGACATGCGTTCGACATGCGCTCGGCTCGGCGAATGGCAGGCCGTGAGAACGGGTACACAAGCCGATGCGAGGCTCGCGTCTGCTCGAGCTCGCGCCTTTGATGTTTCATGAGTTTACCGACAAAAGTCGGGAACGGCTCGTGGCGGCGCGTGGCTCGGTCGAGCGACCTCGAGCTAGGTCGAAAAGCAACTGATGCAGTGTTCTCACGACGCGTTACTCGACGAGCGGCAGATCAAGGCCGTCTGTGACTTGGCAAGTCACGGGTCGTGAGAACGGGGCTTTATAGCGTGAATGAATTTATGAGTGATGATCTGAACTTTTTTTAAAAAGTGGTCACTGTTTTACCTGCCATCTGAATAGTTTTTGTGTTATTGTGTATATTGAAATCGAACTCTATGACGCCATCGATCCCACAAATGTGGGTAATGGATGAAGCAGAAGGTTATTAAGGTATCAGGAGAGAAATGCATTCCTCTTGACTACAAGAAAAGTAAGTGTTTTTTTCAAATATTTAGCCTACAAGTATTAACACTGTCTGAACTACAACAAAGATTGTTATCATTACCTCACTCTTTTGTCATAATTATTATTCTCCTTCCTTGTTGAGACTTTGGCTCCGGGTCTCAATCAAATGCGTTTTTACGTTAAAATGAAAATAATTCGAGGGCTTTACTCATCAAAAACGTTTTTGATGCTAAACGTTTTGAATCAATGCTAATCCAGATATTAATTGAAGTTTCTAAACAAAAATATCTAATTTTTCTAGAATTTAATGTAACAGGTTTACTATTACCGGTTGGAAATACATTAAACAGTTGGCTTATTTCAACTTTCGACCGCCCCCGCACCGAAAAACTAGGAATCAATTTATTAGACCGAGCAGGAAGACTTCACTGATTGGTTCTCGTGAATTAATCATGATTAAAATCTAACTGGGTTAAAGTAAGTAATGAATGAATAATTATTCATTTTCCATATCAGTTACTCATGTAGCTGATAAGAAGATAAAATAAGCAGTAATATTATAAACTAATTTTTTCTTACACAATTATTTCAACTTGTGAGGCCCATGTTATAATGGCAGTAATTTATTTGATAAACATTGGGTTGTTCTTCTTGTCTGTTACAGTTTTTGTTGAATGTGTTTTGATTTTTTGACGCCATCGACCCTACAAGTGGGTAGCCTAATGAATGAAGCAGAAGGTATTGAAGGTATTAGCAGATAGCGCTATCCTTTTCCAGCTCCGCAATGTTGCCAAATCGTCTTTTAACAATGTAAAAATGTAATGTAGCATCAAAATTCAAAAATCCATATTATGAAATCTACCATACAAATTATTGGATAATATAGCCTATTTTTTCTTGACGAATAAAATATATAATTTTAGAAGAATAAACAGTTGATATTACATACATCAGATATACCGGCATCAGATTTCCTCTATAGAAGGCAGTGGCAAGGCAGAAAAACTGCAACGCTGTTGTCGTAGCTTTCTCTACTGCCATTAAAACATACATTATAATGTGGACATCACTAATCTTTATTAGCAATAAATAGTCTTCATTATTAGCCTATATTTTTTCTATTAGATCTTTATTATTCTTTATTAGTATAGTATTAATTACTATATTAATAGTATAACGGTGACTGATCGTAAAGTAGATACGCGTGTGATTTGTTTATCTTATAATATTTTAGAACCGCTTCAAATAATAGCAGAATAATATTATTACCATTTAAAAGCAAATTCCTCACTTTCCAAACTATCAATCTACCTTTCAAACATCAATAAAATTTTGCTTTTCAGGTTATGTCACTGTTGCCAAGTAACGGTAACCGTTCCCAAATGGTAATCTGTATATTAGGTCGCGATGATCTATTTCTTTTGCAAGCAAACATCTTGTTTGACCACAACAACTTCAAGCTTAGCTTATCAGCTGATAGCTTTGAAAATTGTATGAATTCACAAAATTTAAAATAATTCATCAACAATCATCATTCTGAATCAGCTCCTATGGAGAAGGTGAGTTCTATCTTTTGTAGCATATCTAGTAAGTTATTCCAAATAATAATTTTATTTTTTAATTTTCTTCTTAGGTACCGGTAGCCTACCTACTTCAAGTTCATTCGATGATTACCGTACCGGTAATTAATCTGAACTGGATAAAATTTGATTACTTGATACTTACAAGTATCAAGTAAGTAACAAGTAATCAAATTTTATCCAGTTCAATGCAATTTAAAATTGTAAGTATAGCATAATAACGATGACTTCTCTCTGGTCTTGCAACAATCAACATCATTTTATCCAATTTCAAGTTTTGTAGAATTAAGCTTAAGTTCAAGATTCGTTTATTGTCCAATCATTAAAAACAATATCTAATGCAAGACAGTAAAAAAAACAAGCAATCGCAAATTTAACAATAGGCTACCGGTATATCACAGGTCATAAAAGTACTAGCTTAATTATCAAGTAGCCTATTTCGAACTGTAAGGATAGCAGTCAATTATAACAAATTTAACATCAATACCGTACGGTATATTACAGGTCATGAAAATTACAAATTATTTCATTACATTAAACTGTACATAGTCATTTATACTGTGAGGACAGCAGTCGAAATATTTTTCACAAATTTTGAACTGTCTAATCTTGAGCTCTTTTATTTCAACTGGTACGGTAACTTATTGTACGGTACATTCGTTTTCCAAGCTTAAAAAAACTATTCGACATAATTTGGTAGTTACACTGAGTCATTCTGAGTGTTATAGCCTGTCTAGTAAAATGGCTGTAAACATTACTATTGATTGGAAAACTGTTTACATTTTTCTTTGTGTACGGTACATCAGTCATTAAAAAGCATACAATGCAGTAGGGTAAGTCCGGGATAGATGGACCACTTTTTCAAAAATGTTTTTTTTTTCCTTAATTTTATATATTTTTGAATTAATAAAAATTTGACAATATTGTATTAGAGTACCACAATAGATAAATGTATCTCTCCAGCTCTTAAATTGATCTCAATTGAAGTTGTGAATTTTTTACATTTTAATGAGTGGTCCATCTATCCCAATATCTCTTGGGATAGATGGACCACCACTTAGGGATAGATGGACTTCTCGTATAAATTACAAAATCATGGAGATATGCATAGAAGTAACATTTCTAAAATGCACAGGCACTTTAATTTACGTTTAAGATTATAAAATAGAATAAAAAAATAAAAAAAACATAGTGTATTTGAAAGTTTACATTCAAGCATCATAGACTCTGGATGAGAGTAAAAGAGAAGAGTGCGTAAGGAGTTTATATCACTTTAGCATCTGAAGATTTATTGGTTATTCTTGCTTTCTTTCTTTCCACAATATTAACATTTGTTCTCAAGTCGAGAGCACGTTTCATGAGTCCATAGAGAGCATGTCACACACTTTATCCAGTCTTCACCTCCTTTACCTTCCTTGTAATCCTCTTTGCACCATACACACTGGTTTTCATCCCAGTCACTATCATCGTTGTCACAAATGTCACTATCAAAATCCTCAGATTCTGAGGATGATGTGAGGTCTTTCTTCTTTCGAACTCTCTTCTCTCTCACTTGCTTTTCAGCACTTTCTCTTTCCAACTCTCCCTCCCTTACATTTCTCATGGCCTGTTGGGTTTTCTTCTTCTCTTTCCTAAATTTATTCTTCACCTCCTTCTCTTTTTTCTTTTCTTCTCTAACTTTCTTCTTCTCCTCTTTCATTTTCAACTCCAACTCTTTCTCACCTTTTTTTCTTTTTCAACGCAGAAATAATCTCTGGAGAGCTCAGCACTGTAGACGAGAATTGAATTTTCTTTTTTTTCAAAGGCTGGAGTCCACTAATACTAGGGACAGGATGTATCTTATCCAATATTTTTGACGGGGTGTCAATTTCAAGAGAAGGCCTATCCTTGTTTTTTTCAAATGCTTCATTTGAATCCAGACTACCTGGCTCATCCACACCTTCTGATATGTCTAATGGGTCAACAGTTGCCTCTGGAGGCCTGGAGTCTGTGGATTCAGATAAAAAAGCATAGTCTGGTATGCGTTCCGCTTCCAAAGGGGATTATCCCACATGTTCTGAAACCACTGATCCCATTATCTACATTAGCAGACTTCCCCCAAGCTATATTTAGAAGAGTTCCAAACTGCAGTCGCGTGATTTTCCGTGAAGGATTGTTGACTATGACATTTGAACATGCAGCATAAAAGTTCATTTTCAGCGACTTGAAAAATGCGCGGTCCAACGGCTGAAGCCAGTGGCTAGTATGAGGTGGAATGCTCATCAGAAGTATATTATTTTCTTCCACAAACTCCAGCATTTCAATGCAACTCGTGTGCGACGTGTGGCCGTCCAATAGCAGAAGAACTTTTCCTGCTGGTTTCCTAGGCGTAAAATGATTCTTCAGCCAATCAAAAAAATCTCACTATTCACATAGCCAGACTTGGGAGACATCTTCACTTCTGCACCAGGTGGCAAACCATCACAAAACTCCTGCTTCAAATTTTTCCCTTTCATTATACAAAAAGGTGGCAAGAATGTGCCTTCTCCATTAACACACGCTAATAAAGAAATAGTCTCTCCTTTCTCTCCAGATGTGACAGATGTCACATTTTTCGAACCTTTCAAGGCAACAACTTTCCCAGGTTTGTTGTTGAGTTGTAAACCCGTTTCGTCCATATTAAAAATATTTCCTGGTTTGTCAATGAGACCGTTTGATTCAATAACATTTTTCAAGAGCTCAAAATATTCTTTTACAACTATTTTATTTAAGCCCTTTACTCTTGCTAGTGAGACTCCTTCGGATTGTCTGATGGAAAGTTCAGAGTTACGAGCAAGAAAAGAAGACAACCAGTCATAGCCTGCCTGCTTCTTCTCGTGACTGAAATTGTGCTTTAATTTCAGGTTCTCAGCAAGATAGTAAGCCATGGAGCGTACAGTCCCTTGTTGGAGTGAACCCTCGCGATTGGAGTTTTTTAATGTGTCCAACAATTTTTTTCTCATTTTCAATTCCCAACAAAGAACTTTTCCCCATGGAGCCCTTATCGAAATTCTGGGATTTGAGGCGCCGTTTTAAAGTAGTCTTTGGAACTCCAAAAGCTGTAGCTGCTGCATTCACTCCCATCTTCTTCTCTTCGACAGCTTTCACAGCATTCTTCAAACCATCTTCGGTCCATTCTCCTCGCCCAGAAGTTCCTTTCCTCTTGTAGAAAGTAGGCATTCCTATAAAAAATCGAAAAAAATGAAACTTATTAGAATTTATTGTTAATAATGATAATTTCAGCAACATTCATTGCGGCTTTCATAACATTTGTAATATTTCTTAACATTCAATATAGGCTAAGTAGTAATATTTTTTCATTGTGTATTATTGTTTTATGAGCAATAATAGGGCTGTTAAAACCTAAAAATAAAATTTTTGCATTAAATATAATTCTATTTTACCAGTTAAAACAAATTAAGCAATTGATATAGAAAATAAAAGTTTAATACAATACATGGTCCAACTATCCCAGGCTTTTCAAGTGGTCCAACTATCCCAAATGTCACTGGTCCATCTATCCCAAAAGTGAGGGATAGATGGACCAGCTTCCCATTTAGACAAAGCATGCTTCAATTCCGCCATTTTTAGGTTAGGAACATGCTCACATGTACCCTTGAGCTACAGCATTCAAATTATGTTGAAATAATGATAACCAACTAGACACTGCAAAAAAAAAAAAGTCAAGGCTAAAAAATTTTTCAACTTACCAAATAGAATGAGCGTCTTTTTCTCTCAAAATATAAGTAAAAATAATGGATCAAACGATGTGAAAGGCTTATCTCCTCTAGAGCAACGACTCCATACATCGACACTAGCGCTGTGGTGGAAGAAGGACAAATTATAATGGTGGTCCATCTATACCGGTGGTCCATCTATCCCGGACTTACCCTAATTGACTTGATTCTGAGTTTCTTAAACAATAGTCTACAATGAGTTCTACTATCCTTATTACAAATTACTCTAATAGCTCTCTTTTCTAATATAAAAAGCTTCTTCACATTTGAATCTCTTTCCCATGCAACAATGCCATATGCCAAATGAGACTGAACATACGCATAATAAACAGCAATCAACACATCAAGACTTACAATATGCCTTAATCTGCTAAGCATAAAAATACCTCTAAATACCTTACTACACAGTAAGCTACCGTAACATGTTTTTCCCACTTTAAATTTTTTTTATTGTGATTCCCAGAAACTTCACGTGATTACATCGGCCACTTGAGTCAAATTCTAACAACTGTGTATTGTCTTTGTTGAGATAAAGAGAGTTTGCAGCTGTCCAGTCTTTGTACATTCTAGCACGGAATAAGCATAGTGTTTCTTTCCTCTGTGATTCTAGTATCTTCTAGTACATTCTCGCCATGGGTTTAATATCCCACTTCTGACAGCATGTAAAGGTTTTATTATTAAAACACTTATTCATTTGTATTAGTTTATTAGACATACCGTAGTTATTTAGTTATTTTATGTTAAGTCCATAAGGTGGGCATAAAAACCCCCAGGGACACGTCATGAGAAAACAAACAGAAACAAGTAGGCCAGTCGACCTACTAGTCCAAAAGAAAAACAAAAAAAACATGCAAGAGGAAAGAAATTAATCAAAAATAGGCGCTTACCAAGCTGCTGTTATACATCACAAAGTACAACGAACATGTACATTATTCATTAGCGTTGTTGTCCCGCGCATTCTGCTAATGCCTTCTGTATCATGAGCATGACATTCATATATTACAATAGTTGCATTGATAAAATTTAGGATATTCATGTTGTCAAATAATTTCTCACACTTGACTTGTATTGCTAGATCATCAGCAAACATAAACGACCTGACATCACTACCACTTATTGCTGCTGGCAGGTCATTTGAATAGATAATAAAAAGTATGGAGATAATTCAGGATTTATTGTCATTTCTTTTTAGATTCGATCCATGCAATTTTTAGAAAGCAGAAAAGTTAGGGCGGCAGTGCTGGCTGAACTACGCTTACGGAACAGGATGCCAAAGAAGAGAACTACAACCGCCCCAGAACCCAGCAAATCAACTAACAAACTCGAACCACAGAATACAGCATAGAATACATTATAGAATTTTTCTCTGCTCGAACCGAAATAGGTTTGTATAATCATGGCTACTGAATTCCTTACATTTACTAATCAATCTATATTTAATATTACTCGGTTATTCTCTATTAACAATGATGCTTGTTCATGTTGAATTTCTCTTGCCAATTGGGGATTTGTGCATCTATCATCGTTTGAACGGTTTGAACCACATTTCTTTTAGGCCTAACTTTTATTTCTCTAACTAAACAAATTTATGGGTGTTATCACATTGTCTCTTGTGTGTGTGTGTGTGTGTGTGTGTGTGTGTGTGTGTGTGTGTGTGTGTGTGTGTGTGTGTGTGTGTGTGTGTGTGTGTGTGTGTGTGTGTGTGTGTGCGCGTGTGTGTGTGTGTGTGTGTGTGTGTGTGTGTGTGTGTGTGTGTGTGTGTGTGAGAGAGAGAGTGTATGTGTGTGAGTGTATGTGCGTCTGTGTACACGATATCTAATCTCCCAATTAACGGAATGACTTGAAATTTGGAACTTAGGTCCTTACACTATAAGGATCCGACACGAACAATTTCGATCAAATGCGATTCAAGATGGCGGATAAAATGGCGAAAATGTTGTCAAAAACAGGGTTTTTCGCGATTTTCTCGAAAACGGCTCCAACGATTTTTTTCATAGCCCTATCAACTGACACATGAGTCTCATTTCTGGGAAAATTGCAGGAGCTCCGTAATATCCTTGAGAAAAATGGCGGATAATGACTAAAAAACCATGTTTTTCACGGTTTTCTCGAAAACGGCTCCAACGATTTTCTTATAATTTATACCATGGATATTCATAAGCCCTATCAACTGAAATGAGTCCCATTCCTGGAAAAATTGCAGGAACCCGTAATATTCTTGAGATAAATGGCAGATAATTACTAAAAACCCATGTTTTTCACGATTTTCTCAAAAATGACTTGACCGATTTTTTTTAAATTCATACCCTGTATAGTTATATATCAGCTCTATCAACTCGAATGAGTCTTTTTCCTGGGAAACTAATGGGGGTCCACCCCATCCTTGAGAAATGCACTTTGTAACCTCATTCTCGTGCATGATGTAAGTAGGTATACAGTAACTATATTACCCACAGTATGGCCATTGACTGTCACGCTTCTGATTGGTTAGCTCGGTCACGTGGTACAAATCCGCCATTAAGATTCCAAACAAACTTTTAAGTCCTATCTTATAGCATTAGACATTTGGAACTTCTCACTTATTTTACCGATTGGAAACATATTATGAACTTAAGATGAGTTTGATATATCGTTTTCGAAGAGAAATTGATTATACTTTAATATAGACAAAAAAGATAACTTTAAAAAACACCAATAAAGCTTAAAACATCAATTTTCCTTCCCTCGGACTCCTCGCGGACCACTTCTAGAGCTTTCGCGGACAACTTATTAGGAACCAGTGATCAATATAAATATGTAGAAAGATCAATTTCAATTTTTGTATATTTCCTCATCCCATTTATTGGATCGAACTTCAAATAATCCTATTTCAAAATATTTTTTGTGGCTCAATTGAATATAACATTTTATGAAATATTCAACCATGATTAAGTGGTGATTAAAGACGTCTTGACTTCTCTGATTGATTCTCTTCAGTACTGAGTACTCTACACATAACATGTTGGTACAATAGCTATTGATATGATTTTCGAGTTGCATTACCACGAGCAGTGGTTAAGGTTAGAAAAATCACTAAATATAAACAATGATGGTTATGTGTGTTATTTTTCAATTTCTTACATGTTTATTAAATTCATCAAGTAGTACTATGGCTAGAATAATTGGCTCTTCCAGAGTTTATATTCAATGTTGTGCTTTACAATATTTTCATCAGACTTATTGACTGAATAAAACAAACTATTTAAATGTTATGAAATCTATTGTGATGAGAATTCCATCATGCTTCTAGAAATAGATTTATGAGAACTTTATTATTTGTCAATGGAACAAAATTTATCACAATATCATGACACATTTCAAAAGTTTCATGGTATTTTTTTGGAAATTCAGCTTTGAGGTTACATTACCTAACTTTCATTTTTACTCGCTATTATCTACGATTTACTATTTCAAATTCCAAAACTATATTGGGAATATAGAAAAAACATGAAAGAAATTATATCAAAGTTAATAATCACAAAATATACTTTAATAAGTGAAAGCAAGCGATTTTACTTATAATCCCATATAAGCTCCATTGTAAAATTCAAATATTTGGAATCTTCATGGCGGCGGCGGCGGCGGGAAAAAAAAATTCCAATGGCCATACTGTGGGTAATATAGTTACTGTAGTGTAGGTAGAGCAGTTTATAAAAAAAAACACATGGTCGAGACATTTCATCTGTAGAACAGCTGTTTCGACGACTTTCAAAAAAGAATCATCGAATTTCACAATTTACACAAATAAAAAAGTACTCTGAAAACAATTACATATACACATAATAAAGAGTAGTCTGATCATAGTTTCAAATATGTTGCCGCCAATCGTCAATAAGTTATTCCCCTAAACTATTCTTGTTCTCGAGCAAGGAAAGTTGTGTGAGTGTACACCACACCAGATTTTTGACTAGGCTATTAAGTTGATCATGGTTAGGTTGGGTGGGCTTGGTCAGGTTGGGTTTGGTTAGATTAGGTTAGGCTATACATAAGATTTGTCCAATTCAGTACTCACTGTGAATAGTAAAAAATGATTAAAAATATCAGTATGGAGTGTGCAAAGTCTTCTACTTTTCTAAATATCTTAAACAATTTTGTGTTTAGGCTATCAAGTAACTAATCATTTTTCTATGGATGTATTTATTTTCAGAGAACATGGAACCCTGTTGAAGGTGGAGTGCGATGGAACAACAGTGGTTGATGGAGAGGACAGGAGGAGGGGTGTCGGCCACAAGAGAGGGGAACACTTCTTATACCCTAGTTCTTCGTCTCAGAAAAAGGACTATGTAGTTCTACATTTCCCTACTTCATGTGTTTGCCCAAGAAAATGCAGACTTTCAGTGCCCGACCGACACTTGAGACTGATACAGTCATGCAGTTTATAACAGTAAGTAATTCAATAACTTTCTCATGATATTAAGTCACATAACATTTTACATACATGAGAGCCTTAGGGACAGACCACATGAAGCGTTGTACCAAGATTTTTTTCAGGTGCCAACCCAATCAACTAATCGGAGAGCTTCCTGCCCTGTCGACTCTGAAAACGCCATAAAAACGTTTTTTTTATTCTGTTCCTTATTATTGATATGGCAGAAGGTGTGGCTCGTTCATCACTTGGGCTAGTCAGTCAGGTCAAGCGAGGGGTTTGTTACCACTGTCTGGAAAAATGGCTTTTGGTGGCCCTGAAAAGGGCCAAGTTTGTTGCTGGTGGCCCTGAAAAGGGACCAAGATTGTTGCTGGTGGCCCTAAAAGGGACCAAGGCAGGCTAGATGTTTAGTAGTCGTCGACTGGCGCGATACCACGCCGCGCGAGGGTCCCGGGCTGGTCCGTCTGGTGCGAGAGCAGGCCGGAAGGGGCTCAAGTCAATGGTTCGCAGTCTCCACTCTGGTTTACCCGGGCTACGGAGAGGGCTGACCGGGTGATCTACTAGCCAGAGGTCGTGCCGAATCTCCGCCGGGAGGACCTCCTCGTCCACTTCCTCGTTTAGAAGGGGCCTTCGGTCAAACCCCGGGCAGCCAGGGTCGTAGGCTTCTGCTGCACACACTCCGATGTCGGTTCGGCACCCAACCCGCGCATCCAGAACCGCGCGCCAGTTGTTAGGCTGGGGCGCTAAGTCTTGGGGCGCACCTGGCGCGGCGGTGTACAGCCTCAGCCTCTCCTCCACCTGGCGAAGCCGACGTAGGGCCCTCCTCTTCTGGATTCGGCGGCCGGCTCGGTTCCTCCTAGGCATCGGCTGGGTAGTAGACAAGGAAGACACCTCAGGTTGCGGTTAGTCTCGCCGTGGTTCCCTCATTGGCCTGATCACTGCTCTGCTCCTGGTCTCGGCTGGTAGTGGTCTCGGCTGGTGGTCTCTTCTGGCTCTTCAGTGGAAGGCTGCTAGTGAGCAAGTGCTATCGAGGGTAGCTGAGTAGCCCCCTTTTATTCACAGTCCCCGAGTTCACCTGCGCTGCTATTGGCCGGCAGTGCTCGGCCAATAGAAACGCAGGAACGGGTGGTGGCGACTGAGGTGCACCCTGGTGGCGGGTGGGTCAACCACTCATTTGGTTGATGCGTGGCGTGGGGAGCAGAGCAGAGCGGCAGGCTGAAAGGTAGCGAACGCGAGGGAGGTATCAACTCCCCCCCCCCATTTGAGGTAGCCACGGCGAGAATTTATTGATTGCAAAAAACAAGATACAATGTTTACAAAATATACAAAAGTGCCATTGGGTGATAATTTTACAGAAGTGAGACCAGAAGGGTCTCCCCCAACAGGTGGGTTGTGGTCAATAATTACAGAAATAAGACCAGAAGGGTCTCCCCCAACAGGTGGGTTGTTATTCCAAGAGATGTTGCTGGTCGGTGGTTGGAGCCGGGCATAGTTGAGTCTCGTACACCTTGATGGTCTCGTTGTCACGGGTGATCCAGTAGACAGCTCCTTGGTTGTGGGCGACCGTATATGGTCCCTACCATCTGGGTGCTAGGCCCGCGTGGAATTTCTGAGCCTTGTTTGAGAGTTGATGATTCCGTGTGAGCACCTGGTCGCCGATCTGGTAACGAGGCTGTGTCTCGGCTATCGGGTCTCCCTTCCTATTGAGATAATTTTCTTGGTTCAACACGGCTTCACGTTGGATTGCAGTTAGCGTGTGTAGACGCTGGTTAATATGGTCTTTGTGCGGTTCGAGTTGATTTTCGGGCCAGTGGCTCCATTCCCCTGGCCGTGGAAGGGTTTGGCCAAACAGGATTTGACTGGGGCTGTATCTTGTTGCCATGTTCTGTCGATTTCGCAGGGTGAATAGCACGGATGGTAGTTGGTTCTCCCATTCTTGGTGTTGTTCTTGTAGGCGGATCCGTAGTCCCTTCTTGAGTTCCTGGTTCCTTCTCTCGGTAGGGTTGGCTCGGGGGTGATAAATTGGCGTGGTGTAGTGTAAGACTCCCCATTTGAGGCAGAGTTCGTTCCATAGTTTCTCCGTAAACTGAGTGCCATTGTCGGAGAGTAGGATTTTTGGGTATCCCCATCTGGGAAACAGGTGCGTATCCATCATGCGGCCAATCGTGTTGGCGTCGCCGTGAGGCAGCGGGTAGGCTTCTATCCACCTGGAGAAAGAATCAGTGATGACCAATATGAATCGATTTCTTCGCTTGGAGAGTGGGTAGGGGCCCATCACATCGAGACATACGGTTTCCCATGGTCTAGTAGACCGTCGCGGTCGTTGCATAGGTTCGTGATTCTGGTTGTACACTTTTGAGCAGCTACACAGCAGGCAATTTTGTACGTACGCGGTTATCTGCGCCTTCATATGGGGCCAAGTGTAGTATGTAGCGATGTTTCGGTAGGTTTCGGCGTAGCCTGGATGTCCCATTAGATCATCGTCGTGATAGCGGAACAGTAGCCAGGTGCGAAAGTTGGGCGGTATGACTATTTGCCAACCGTCGCGTGTCTTCTTCTCCCAGAGTCGGTTGTGTAGGCGGTAACTGGTGAGGAATACTTGATCAGTTCCCGGTTGATCCTCCAACGGTCGGGGTTCGATCTCCATCCATCGTTGCACCTGCGCGTTGATCTGGTCGTCTGTGGCCTGTGCTTTCCGAATCTCTTCTAACAGTTCAGTTTCGGTTACAATGCTTGCTAGCATAGCGGGTTCACTGGTGACTGGCAGGATGTCGGGAGGCATGGTTCGTTCTAGTTGTTGACTGGTCTCCTCAACTTTTTCGTTGTTGGGTTGCCATGACAGTGCGTCGGCGAACTGATTCTCTTTACCCGGGCAGTGTTCTAGGGTGAAGTCAAATTCTTGTAGGAGCAGGGCCCATCGAGTGAGTTTGGCGCGGCTGTCCTTTGCAGTTTGTAACCAGGTAATCACCTTATTGTCGGTACGGAGTATGAATGGCCTGCCTTCTAGGTAAGGGTGATATCGCTTTATTGCCCAGACAACCGCAAGGCACTCTTGTTCGTTACTGTGATACTGTTGTTCCGTGTGGTTCAGCTTGGCACTGGCGTATGCGATCACCTTACGGTCATTGTTGATTTCTTGGTATAGGACAGCCCCTATACCGACCTTGCTGGCGTCTGTCTGTAGGATGAAGGTCTTGGAGAAATCTGGTCGACAGAGTGGTTGGATGTTGGCGGTCAATGCTTGTAGGAGGCGGAAAGCTGTCTTTTCTGTTGGTGACCATTTCCATCGCGTCTTCGTGCTAAGTAGCTCAGACAGAGGCGCACAAACGTCAGCGGCGTTGGGTAAAAATTATCGTAGCCAGCCGACTACTCCGAGAAATTCTTGCAGTTCCTTTCTGGTGGTGGGTGGTTGGGCAGAAGTCACAGCTAGGATAGCCTGCGGTTTTGCTTGGTTGCCCTCGGAGGTGATTATGTGACCGAGGTATTCAAGTTGCTTGCGGCCGATCTGGCATTTTGCTGCTGAGACAGAGAGATTGTATAGATTTAACCGTTCAAACACTTTGGCTAAGTGGAGTAAGTGTTCTTCCCAGGTATCCGAGTACACAATGATGTCATCGAGATAAGCATAGCAGAACTTGTCGACGTATCCACTCAGTACCTTGTTCATCATGGATTGGAAGCAGCTGGGTGCATTTCGTAGGCCGAAAGGCATGACATTAAATTGTAGCTTTTCGCTGTAGGGAGTGGTGAAGGCCGTATAAGGTCGAGACTGGGGTGCGAGTGGTACCTGCCAGTATCCCATCCGTAGGTCGAGTGAGCTGAATATTTTTGAAGTTCCCAGGCTTCGAATGACGTCCTGTAGGGTCATCTGCGGTGCCGTGGCTGGAACGGTGATGGAATTTAGCCATCGGTAATCGATGCAGAACCGTGATGTGCCGTCCTTCTTGGGGACAACGACGATTGGAGAGTTGTAAGGCAAATCACTGGCTTCTACCAGGTTGCGTTCCTTGAGGGCGGCAACTTCGGACTCTATAATTTGCAGTTTCTCCCGTGAGTATTGGTAAGGCCGCTGGCTGCGTATTTCTGAGCTGTTGAGTTGAATTGTCATGGTGGCGGCCGTGGTGATGGAGGGTGGCATCTGCTCCATGAACAATTTTGCATGTTGTTGCAGTAATACTGTTAACCGTCGGTGCTGGTCGCTGGGCGTGTCTTCTAGTAACTTGTCAACCAGGTGAGTGTCCATCTCTACTGAGACTGGTGGTTGCGCTATCCAGAAGATCGTATCTCGCTGCGTCTTGCCGTAGATTAGCCTGTCTTGCTCAAAGTCAAGCACTGCCTTATTCTCCCGAAACCATGGTCGTCCCAAGATGATGTCTTCGCGTAGGTGAGGTAGACCTAGGAAGGGAATATTTTGAATGTGCTGTTGGATCTGGAGTTCCAGATGTCCTTGTATGGCCGCTTCGCAGCTAGTGGGACGGTTGGCCAGCAGTACAGGTAGCTTCAGCGGTTGGATCCGTGTACCGTGGTCGAGGTGGGCAGCTCTCACGAAGTTGTGCGTTGCGGCTGAATCGAGTAGAGCATGTAGTTGTTTACCCGCGAGGATGACAGGGATCCGGGGTAGAGTCTGTCCGTCTATCTGGATCACGGCTAGGTTCGGTGCTTGGCTGGGCGGAGGGCTGGTGATGTGGTTGTTGACTACTGGGGCGGCAGTGTTGGTTACCTTGTCGGTGACTGCGGCCAGGGCAGTGTTGGTGACCTGGTGGCTGACTGCGGCTGGGGCAGTGTTGGTGACCGGCTGGTTGACGGCAGCTGGGTCAGTGTTGGTGACCTGGTGGCTGACTGCGGCTGGGGCAGTGTTGGTGACCTGGTGGCTGAATGCGGCTGGGTCAGCGTTGGTGACCTGGTCGTCGACTGCGGCGAGGGCAGTGTTGGTGAATCCGTCCATGACAGCGATCCCGGTAGGTGGCGGGTGCGTGTGGGTCACAGTTGCATGTTCCTCCCCAGGCTGGTGGTCGATGACGTGCTCATCGTCGGCTGGTGATGCTGTCCTCTCGCGGGCCAGTAGAGGCGCGGCTGCTGGGTGCTGTGGAGAGTCTCTGTCAGCCGGGAAGAGCAAGGGGTCTTCGGTGACATTGGAAGGAGACTTAGCGACGCTAGCAGGGTCTACGGTGGCGTGACGGGTAGGTGATCGATCCGTTGTGAGTGAGACGGTCATGAGTGACGGCTGGGTGGTTGACGCGCAAGGGTGTGCCGGACGCGGTTGCTGTTGTGAGACGGTGACCCGGGTGACGACTGGTACTGGGTCATTCTTGATAGCCCGTGGAGGTGCGGCTGCTAGGTACCGTGGAGAGTCTCCGTCAGCCGAGAAGAGCGAGGGGTCTTCGGTGACGTTGGAAGGAGGCTTGGTGACGCTGGCAGGATCCATGGTGGCGTGACCAATGAATGACTGGCTGGCCGGTTTGGTGACGGTTATCGCTTGTAGTTGGGGTGGTGACCTGCGAGGCTGGCGCTGCGGGTCTTGCACCTCATCGTTAGTGTAGTGGACTCCTACTTTCCGTGCTGGAGGGGTGGAGTCCGAGTCTCTCCAGTATCGCCGTTTCCTTGCCGTTTCTTCGCGAGTTCTGGGCAGTCGCGATGAAAATGCTTGGCCGGGCAGTAATGACACTAAGGAAGCTGGTTGTAGTTGAACCTTGGCGGCGGCTCTCGATGGGGTGGCCCTGCGGGTGCCATAGGTTGAGGCGGCTTATATTTTGGTCGACTGTTGAGGTCGGTTTCCAGGTCGTTGGCGATCATGATCAGCTCTTCATAGTTCGTGGGACGAGCAGCTCGAACTAGGGTGCGAAGCTCGGAACTCAGCTGACCGATGAGCAGGGCGATCACCTCGTCTTCAGCCAGGTTGGTTCCTAAGCGCTGCTGTAGTTGGAGCTTCTGATGGATGAATCGCTCCACTGGCTGGTTCGGTTTGTGGGTGGTGCCATAAAATTCCGTGTGAGTGGCTGCGATTTTATGGGCTCCCGAGAAACGGGCCTGAAGTCGGTCACGGAACTGTTCCCAGGTGGTGACGAATTCTCCGTAGTCTCTCCACCAGGCGGCGGCGTCGTCTTGTAGT
Organism: Nilaparvata lugens; assembly: GCF_014356525.2. NCBI lineage: Eukaryota > Metazoa > Arthropoda > Insecta > Hemiptera > Delphacidae > Nilaparvata > Nilaparvata lugens. The sequence goes on from NC_052505.1 coordinate 91,512,656, forward strand.
TGCGCTTTTAGAAGCATGACCCAGGTATAGCTGGGAATGTGGTGACCCTGTAGCAGCTCGGTGCACTGTCGCATGAAGGTGATGGGGTCTTCATGGAGCTTGCCACGGAAGAACGGTAGCAGGGTCGCTATGCTGGTCAGCTGGCTGAGGTTGCCGGTGTAGCTGACGGCTGGAGCCGGTAAGTTGGCCATGTTGCTGGTTGCGGTAGTGGCGTGACTAGAGGTTGACGGTGGAGCAGGCAGGTTGACGGTCAGCACGCTGGGTTGCAGGGTGGTTGGTCGAGCGGGCTCGCTGGTGAAGGCGGGTGGCTGCGTTGCCCCGGTTTCGCTGGTGGAAGCGGGCGGCTGCGTCGTGCTGCTGTCGGTTTGACCGGTGGTCTGTGCAGGCCAGCCGGCGAATGTAGACTCGGTGTGCTGGCTGGTTGACTGCATCGAATCTTCGGTGGTCGTATCTCCACTGTCTCCGGCTCCGGTTCTAGTCGCTACCATGTTCAGGTGTTATGGGCGCCACTGGGAAATTGCCTGTTCCCAGACAGGTATTCTGAATTGAAAGATTCAGAGACACATTTTGTTAAAAGAAAATAAGTTTGAATTTTTTGTGTGAAAAATTCAAGACATACATTTAGATGAAAAATTTAAGACATACATTTAGTTGAAAATTTAGGTTGACATTTTGTTTGAAAAAAAAGTTTTGACAGTGGTAACGGGTTACTGTATCTCCATACAGTGAGTGGCCCCACGTTGGCAGGCGCCAATAATTGATATGGCGGAAGGTGTGGCTCGTTCATCAATTGGGCTAGTCAGTCGGGTCGAGCGAGGGGTTTGTTACCACTGTCTGGAAAAATGGCTTTTGGTGGCCCTGAAAAGGGCCAAGTTTGTTGCTGGTGGCCCTGAAAAGGGCCAAGTTTGTTGTTGGTGGCCCTGAAAAGGGACCAAGATTGTTGCTGGTGGCCCTAAAAGGGACCAAGGCAGGCTAGATGTTTAGTAGTCGTCGACTGGCGCGATACCACGCCGCGCGAGGGTCCCGGGCAGGTCCGTCTGGTGCGAGAGCAGGCCGGCAGGGGCTCAAGTCAATGGTTCGCAGTCTCCACTCTGGTTTACCCGGGCTACGGAGAGGGCTGACCGGGTGATCTACTAGCCATAGGTCGTGCCGAATCTCCGCCGGGAGGACCTCCTCGTCCACTTCCTCGTTTAGAAGGGGCCTTCGGTCAAACCCCGGGCAGGCAGGGTCGTAGGCTTCCGCTGCACACACTCCGATGTCGATTCGGCACCCAACCCGCGCATCCAGAACCGCGCGCCAGTTGTTAGGCTGGGGCGCTAAGTCTAGGGGCGCAGCTGGCGCGGCGGTGTACAGCCTCAGCCTCTCCTCCACCTGGCGAAGCCGACGTAGGGCCCTCCTCTTCTGGATTCGGCGGCCGGCTTGGTTCCTCCTAGGCATCGGCTGGGTAGTAGACAAGGAAGACACTTCAGGTTGCGGTTAGTCTCGCCGTGGTTCCCTCATTGGCCTGATCGCTGCTCTGCTCCTGGTCTCGGTAGTGGTCTCGGCTGGTAGTGGTCTCGGCTGGTGGTCTCTTCTGGCTCTTCAGTGGAAGGCTGCTAGTGAGCAAGTGCTATCGAGGGTAGCTGAGTAGCCCCCTTTTATTCACAGTCCCCGAGATCACCTGCGCTGCTATTGGCCGGCGGTGCTCGGCCAATAGAAATGCAGGAACGGGTGGCGGCGACTGAGGCGCACCCTGGTGGCGGGTGGGTCAACCACTCATTTGGTTGATGCGTGGCGTGGGGAGCAGAGCAGAGCGGCAGGCTGAAAGGTAGCGAACGCGAGGGAGGTATCATTATTAAAATTTTGAATATAAATTGTTCTAGTACGTAACAGTTGCAAACTGTGTGCTCATATGCAGTCATGCACCATCTCAGTATGAACAGAGATTGATCAGCTGTTTGTTTAAACCTTGAATGAAACGCATTATAATAGAATGCAACCATAAATAAATAAAATAAATAGATTTTACTGTCGTAGACCAATATAGGTAATTGACAAAGTCATGGTAATACAATTACGAAATAATAAAGTCAAAGCAATAAAGTTTAAAGTCACAAAGTAGAATTACATCAAGTAGAATCGAAAAACTCTGTCAAACAATAGAAAGGTCTCAAAACCAGCCTTTCAAAAAGTAATTTTTTAAAAATAACAATATTTTCACAACATTTGATATCCAATGGCAACTTATTGTACATTCTCAAGCCTATGCTGTCATAGTGTTTCATGCTTATGACAAGACGTTGATATGGAATATCAATGTGGTCTTTTTTCCTGGTGTCATAAGCATGAATATTGGATCTTTTATTCAAGCTATGGAGATTCTTTCTAGTGTGCATGATTACTTGAAATATATAGAGATTTATGACAGTCAATATTTTTGTTTTTTGAAAAGAGGTCGACAGTGATCTAGATACCCTGCACCTGTCAATATTCTGATAGCCTTTTTCTGCAAAAGCAAGACCTTATTGATGTGGCAGCTGTTTCCATATACTAAAATTCCGTATGCAATTATGCTTTGAAAAAAAGCAAAATATGAGCTTCTGAGGTATTTTTCCGGTACAAGATTCAAATGTAATCGTAAGTTTGATAACCCGTAGTTTGTTATTCCTTTGTTTCTAATGGAATATTACCAGCTATATCAACTATACCTATACATTTTTAAGACTTGACAATGTAAAAATGGCCTAACACCATATGATTTATGGCTCTGTTGATAAACAGATAGATAGATAGATAGATAGATAGGCTGCCTTTATTTTAACCTGGAGGGCGAAGTTAGGGCGCAGCCGGCCCTCTCTCCCACTTAACCCTCCTATACAATTCTAATGCATCTACATTGCAAACAACATAAGGAAATAATCTCTTAAATATAATAATAAGTAATATGATAGAAAAAAAAATATGTATATACAAATCAATAATTGAAAAAAAAAAATTAATTTAATTTAGTAAAATATATTTTGGACTGAAAAAATTAAAAAAAAAAAAGTTAGAAAATAGAGTTATAGGAAAAAAAAAATTTTTTTTTTATTTTTAAGCAAGAAACAAGAAAATTTCATGCAAACACACACCTTTCACACAAGCAAACACACCACGCATACACACCTCCTCATCCTATGCCCCGATCGCCCTCCCTCAGCCACGCCAAGACCTCCGCGCCGAACAGTGTCCGCCTCTCCACACTCCTCAAAGATGCGGGTAAGCCATTCCACAGTCTGCAAGCGGTCACACAGAACGACCTATTATATGTCACAGTGCGATGGACGGGAATGCTCAACAGGCTTGCGCCATGCCTCGTATCTCTTCTGTTGATTCCTGCGAGGAATTGAAATTTCTGACTCAAGTAGAGAGGAGACCCAGTTGCCAGAACCTTGTGGAGGAGCATCAGCACATGATAAATTCTGCTGTCTCGAAGCTTCAAAATACCCATCTGAGTGATGTAAGGGCTTATGTGGACGTCCCTTTCAAGGCCAAAGACGAATCTCACGCAGTAGTTCTGAGCCCTTTGCAGTCTTTCAGAAAGAGTCACTGTCATGTCCTGTATGACCACATCTCCATAATGGAAATGCGGAAATATCAAGGTCTTCACAAGCATTATTCTCTCCCGTAAGGGGATAACAGCTCCAATTCTCTTCAGTGAGTGAATGCCTGCAAAGACCCTGTTGCAAGTCTTTGTCACTTGTTCAGTCCAGTCTAGATGTCTGTTAAATGTAAGTCCTAAGTTTGTAATGTTTTCACTATAATCCAGTCTATGAGAGTTAATTTCGATGAAAGGTCCATGGTTAAAGTCAAGTTGGTTCAAAAGTCTCCTATTACCTATAACGATTGTTTTGGATTTTGATTCATTAATTTTCAATCCATGCTGTGCTGTCCAGAGTGAGACAGCAGTCAGATCCTCATTCATGAGAGTAACTGCTTCACCAAAGTTATCAGTCTTGAAATGTCTATAAATCTGTAGGTCGTCTGCATAAAGATGATATCTGGAGTGTCTGAGTCGGTCAGTTACGTCATTTACATACAAACTAAACAGTAGTGGTCCCAAAACTGAACCCTGAGGTACCCCCCTGTTGACCACCCTCCATCGAGACGTGCTGTCCAATCGAACACACTGCTGTCTGTCAAGAAGGTATGACCTCACCCATGCCACACTTCTCTCAGAAAAACCATAATTTTTCAGTTTTTTCAAAAGCAGCGGGTGATAGATACAATCGAATGCCTTGCTCAAGTCAATCAACACCACCAGTGTAGATTGTCTCCTATCCATGGCCATTCGAATGTCATCTGAAACACAGAGCAAAGCTGATGTGGTGCTGTGTCCTCCTCGGAATCCAGACTGATGTTCGCTGATGATTCCTTTCCGACTAATATAGCCGCTCATTTGCTTATGAGCAAGCCTCTCCTGACCCTTAGACAAGACAGACAGTATGCCGACCGGCCGATAATCAGAAGGAGAAGTGGGATCAGGAACTTTGTTGAATGGAATGATCATGGAAAATTTGAATGCAGATGGGAAGCTGGAGGTCATAAATGAAGTATTGTATAAATGTGTGATAAACGGAGAAATGAGAGGCAGAATTAGTTTGATGAATCTCACTGGAAGTGCATCGGCGCCGACAGCATTACTCTTAATATCACAGATTGATCTAATGACATCCATCTGCGTTACTGCTGCCAAGTGAAACTCATCATCGCACCGTAACACCTCATAATTATTAGAATACTCATAGGCCAAATCCAAACTCACCGGAACCTGAGAGAAGTGACAGTTCAATTCTTCAACAGTATGTCTGACCACCAACTTGGACTTATCCTTGCCTGCCCCGAGAGACTTAAAGCGCGCCATTTGGAAGCCATTGATCTATTAGAGTTTAACAAATTTTTGAAATATTGACTTTTGGAATTTCTAATTAACTGTTTACATCTATTTCTTTTTGCTTTGTATTCGTCAAAAGTATTTGTATTGTGTGTTCGTCTGGCCAGTGTACATAGTCTATCTCGTTCTTTCATTAATTGTTTGATATCCTGAGTAATCCATGGAGCTGGTGTCCTGGTGACACGTCTTTTCCTTAAGGGAACATATTTATTGAAGAGATATTGTAGATTATTGACTATTATTAAAAGGATGTTATTGATATTATTAGTGTAGTAAATTCCTTCCCAGGGCATGTGAATTGTCTCTTGGAATAATGCTGTACTATCTATATTTTTGTAGTCATAATACTTATTATTTTTGGCTTCATTTTGGGGGGCTTAATGGTGTACACGCAATATATTAGATCATGTCCAGAAAGTCCGGGAGCTGGGATCTGTCCATGAGTTCTTACCAATTTGGGATTAGAGACTACTATTAGATCAAGGAGGGTATGGGATGTAGCCGTATGGTGGGTGGCCTCCAGACGGAGCAGAGTCAGGTTGCATGAGTCAAATATTGTCGTCAGTTGTGTTCTGTCAAAAGTAGCCGGTCCTAACAAGTCTGTGTTGAAGTCTCCCATAACAATAACATGGTTATAATTGGCCATACACTGCGTAAGACCCTCTTCAAACTCATCCATAAAGCCTATGTGAGGCGGTCTATAACAGACAGCTAACAAAATTTTCTGTCTTGAAACAGTTATTTCTAAAAACAAATATTCTGGCTTATTAGCTCTAGATGTATCAGATTTGAACTTCGAGACTGGCTTCAGTTCGCTTCTAACATATGCCGCCACTCCTCCTCCACCCTTATGCAATCGGTCGTTCCTAACAAGAGTGTAACCATCCAAATCAACTCCTCGTGATGACACAAATGGCTTCAACCATGTTTCACACACCAGGACCACATCGCACTGATTCGACTCAAAAATATACCTGAATTCGTCAATGTGACCACCAACAGACTGTGCATTAACATGAGCTATCTTAAGAAAACCAGAAAAAGGCTGGAGTTTATTTTGAAGCAAACATTTGGTGTCCGACGCGGCAGATCGGTCATCTACAGCACTCATAGCTGTTCTTTAACGAGAGCTGCAGTCCGCAACCGCATCTGAGTGAGAGCAATCGCAAGCTATAAGTAACGAGAGGCAGTTTAACTTTCACATTCATACTTTCAATCATACATGCACATCCAAACATACTTACAAAAAAAATATATGTACCAATACTGACGATAATACTCACACCCATTACTCTGAGCCGGTATTAAACGATAGATTCAAATTGATTTAAATCAATATCAAATAATAAGTGAACAAAACTATTACAGGCCTATAACTTCAGCCCCTGTTTGATAAAATTTAATAACAAACAAACAAAATCACAAATAACAACAATCGGGTTTAGATACTAATCTACCTGGGTAGGTATTATCTGAAAGTGATATGAGAAAAACAACTAACTTTATTAACAGAACTAATAAGACTCGGTACCCACAATAAAAACATTATAGCAAGCTCCGCTCATGACATAAAAAGAAAAATGATAGTGAATTCAATAGTATAGAACATGAGAAAGAAAAGCTCATCCAGAACATAAATATATTTCTTTATTATGTCTGTGATCAGCAGATATGATGGATAGCCAGAAAAGTAATCGACAGAAAATAAAATAAATAATAGAAGATATACCTCGCTCTATAGTGCACTTTGCGATAAACAATGATAAGATGTATTGGCAGAATGAGATAAACAACACTACGGCAGATAAGTAGGCTGATTGCAGTTACTGTCCTTCAATAAGAGCACGAATGAAAATACAGATTGATTCCAATCGTACCAAATGATTTGGACGAATAACTACCCAAGAAGAAATGCACAAAAAATGTAATGCAGGTCAACCTCTCATAAATATCTAGCATAAAATCTTGTACATCTCATAATCTCTCCCACACGAATCTCTCTCACTCATTCACAAACATGTCTCAGACGCATCTTTCATACCAATTATTAATGCAAATTCTAATCATTGTGAAAAAAAAAAAAAAAATGTTTTAATGCCATATGCGTATGATTTTTTGAATCATACGGAGAAAAACAATATCAGAAAATAAATAAGACGAAAAATATACTACAATATTATAAAAAAAGAATAAAATGAGTTTAACCTACATGATCATTGTCCATCATTCACCGAATTATTCAGAGCACTTCAACGCTATGCTTATTATTGTTTTAGTGTGCTTATACTATGTCAGGTAAGTCTATCAAGCGTCTGCTCCCATCCTAACAGAGAGTGATAAACATCTTAAACAGAGAGTGATAAACAGAGATAATAACATCGAGTGACCTAGTGGCTGGCTCAGGTCTGGTGTAAGAGTTTTCAGGTAGCACTGATCAATTTCAGGGCCTCTGACATGACCTAGCAACTGCTTTCTAGGCAGCCGGGACCGCTGGCTTAATGTGTCTGAGTCTGAGAACATTTTTGAAAATTTGAGGACATAATTCAGGATTTCTTGTCATTTCTTTTTGAATTCAATCTAATTCGATCCATGCAATTTTTAGGAAGCAGAAAAGTTAGGGCGACAGTGCTGGCTGATCTATGCTTACGGAACAGGATGCCAAAGAAGAAAACTACAACTGCCCCAGAAGCCAGCAAATCAACTAACAACTCTAACCGAAACAGGTTTGTATAATCATGGCTACTGAATTCCTCAAGCTCAACTCAAATCGTACGACTCCAGTCAAGGATACTCCAGTCTCGCGACCTTACGACTTTTTGCTAATTTTCACTACTTCAGTTCCATGATACTCTATTTCTAACCTTTATTTATTAAAAATAAATGATCCAATTTATTCGTCACTACTTCGTATGTAACAAATTTTATAATAATTATTATGATTATATTGTCTTATCTAAGTCGTATTATTGTCTTATCTAAAATGATAAAAAATCTCCTTCATAGAACATAACTCACTTTCATTAAAAATGCACGATACTATGCAACTCAAGTCGAGGCTCGACCAACATGTCGAGTCGACGCTCGACTCTGTTTCACAGTCGTAAGTTCGCGACTAGAATCGGCTGGTCTGAGTGTCACCATTTGAAACCACATGCTGCGTCGAGAAGAGACTAGAGTCGCAGTCTCTTCTCGACTTAAGTCGCGTAAGGGTGAGTTGAGGCTTACATTCACTAATCAATCTAGATTTTATATTACTCAGTTTTTTTCAGACTATTAACAATGATGCTAAAGTTCAAGTTGAATGTCTCTTGTCAATTGGGGACTTGTGCATCTATCACCGTTTGAACCACATTTCTTATAGGCCTACATGGAAGCTTTTATTTTTCTAACTAAACAAATCTATGGGTGTGATCACATTGATTGCGTATATGTGCAATTATTGTAAGCGACGGGATATAATCATATGGGTTGCGGAATCCAGCATTGAGATATACATAGGTCGGTAGGGGAGGTCAAGACAAGGTCAAGGAAGCGGTGTAACGATGGGGAATCATCGGCTCCAGGCTATGTAGCTACTGTAAATACTAACAGTCTGCAAAAATTTAGCTTCCACTAATTTGTTGCGCATCGTCAATGTCTTTATTGACTGGGCTATTAAGTTGAGCATGGTTAGGTTGGGTGGGCTTGGTCAGGTCAGTTTGGGTATGGTGAGATTAGGTTAGGCTAAACATAAGATTTGTCCAATTCATTACTCAATTTAAATTGCAAAAAATGATTAAAAATATCAGTATGAAGTGTGCAAAGTATTCTATTTTTCCAAATATTTTGAACAATTTTGCGTTTAGGCTATCAAATGACTAATCATTTATCTATAACAATAATTATCTATTCATTCAACTAACAATATCTATCAGATAACCTGATGAGAGATAATGTGTTTTTTTGTAATGAAAAAACTTGTAATGTAAAATTTCCAGTTCAATATTATCATCGAATTTTTTTTGTTTGTTTGCTTTTTAAATGTGATTTTGTGTTTGGAAATAGTTTCCTTGATTTTAAACTTCATAAAACAGAAACTCAGGAAGTGCAAATTTTTAGTGAGAAAACATGAAGAACCCAATACATAACCTATAAACTTGAGTGTTGATAGGAAATGACATTGGGTAATACGGCAAGGCAGAACATCCAAAAGGATCTCTCTGCCGATAAAAGCCATTAGAATAAATAATAAATTTATCTATAGAGGTATTTATTTTCAGACAACGTGGAACCCTGTTGAAGGTGGAGTGCGATGGAACAACAGTGGTTGCTGTAGAGGACAGGAGGAGGGGTGTCGGCCACAAGAGAGGGGAACAATTCTTATACCCTAGTTCTTCGTCTCAGAAAAAGGACTATGTAGTTCTACATTTCCCTACTTCATGTGTTTGCCCAAGAAAATGCAGACTTTCAGTGCCCGACCGACACTTGAGACTGATACAGTCATGCAGGTCATCAAAGTTAGTAAGTAATTTAATAACTTTCTCATGATATTATTAAGTCACATAACATTTTACATACATGAGAGCCTTAGGGCCAGACCACATAAAGCGTACCAAGCTTTTTTCAGGCGCCAACCCAATCAGCCAATCGGAGAGCTTCCTGCCCTGTCGACTCTGAAAACGCCATAAAAACGCTTTTTTTATTCTGTTCCTTATTATTAAAATTTTGAATATAAATTGTTACAGTACATAACAGTTGCAAACTGTGTGCTCATATGCAGTCATGCACCATCTCAGTATGAACAGAGATTGATCAGCTGTTTGTTTAAACCTTGAATGAAACGCATTATAATAGATGCAACCATACCCAAATGTAAGTTCGTAAGTTATATGACCCGTGGTTTTTTATTCCTTTGTCTCTAATGGAATATTACCAACTATATCTACTATAATACCTATACATTTATAAGACTTGACAAGAAATGTAAAAATGGCCCAACATCATATGATTTGTGGCTCTGTAAATTAATAAAATAATAATATCGAGTTAGGCTCAGGTCTGGTGTCAGAGTTTTCAGAGCGCACTGATCAATTTCAGGGCCTCTAACATTACCCAACAACTGCTTCCTGGACAGCCGGGACCGATGACTTAATGTGTCTGAGTCTGAAAACATTTTTGAAAATTTGAGGACATAATTAAGGATTTCTTGTCATTTCTTTTTGAATTTAATCTAATTCGATCCTTGCAATTTTTAGGAAGCAGAAAAGTTACATAAAGACGACAGGGCCACAGAATACATATATTATTATTTATCTTTGTGATTTTTTTGTGTTTTGATTTATTTGATGTATATTGTGTTGATTTGAATAAAATTATTGATTGATTATGTATGGTGACAGGGCGGCAGTGCTGTCTGAACTACGCTCACGCAACAGGATGCCAAAGAAAAGAACCATAACTGTCTCAGAACCCAGCAAATCAACTAACAACCCGAACCGAAACAGGTTTGTATAATCATGGCTACTGAATTCTCCTTACATTTTTACTAATTAATCTAGATTCCATATTACTCGGTTCTTTTCTGACTTATTACAATGATACTTTCTTATGTTGAATGTTTCTTGGCAATTGGGGGATCTGTGCATTGATCACCTTTTGAACCACATTTCTTATAAACCTGCATGAAATCTGTTATTTTTTAGAAGTATCAAGTATTTTCTTTACATGAAAAATAATAACATCGAGTGACCTAGCTGGCTCTCAGGTCTGGTGTAAGAATTTCCAGGTCGCAATCATATTTTCAGAGCCTCTGACCTGACCTAACAACTGCTTTCTAGCCAAACCGATGGCTTAAGGCTGAGCAAAGGCTCAAAATAAACTTTATACTGGTGATATTCTTCATTTGTTATTTATGTTTCAAGTTTTTCGATTTGTATATCATCAAACTGAGAAAAAGTTTTCTCAGGAAATCATTTTTTTCCGATCATTAATTTTTGAGCGTCTAAAGATTAAGTTTTCGGGACAGAACATTTCAAATTCGATTTAGAGGAGAAACTCTTTATGGTATTGTTGACTGAATAAAACAAAAATATCAACTTTTGAGAAAGTTTCAGTTGACCAAAAAATTAAAAATGACCAAAAACAACAACTAAAAGATATTTTTAGTAAATTTAATAACTTTCTCAAAAGTTTATATTTTCAGAATTTTTTTGTTTTATTCAATCAACAATACCATAAAGAATTTATCCTCTGAATATCATCTCTTACCGAAATTGAAATGTTCTGTCCCAAAAATTTAAACTTTAAGCGCTCATATCTCAAAAAGTAACGATCGAAAAAAGTTTTCCTGAGAAAACTTTTTCATTTTGATAGCTTGATGATATACATATCGAAAAACTTTGAAAAATATCACCAGTAGAATGTTTATTTTTAGCTTTTGCACAGCCTTAATGTGTAATTTCAGGTAAGAGAAAAAACAAAGACCCTTTTCCACTGGACCAGTATACATCAGGTAAGACATATTTAGAAGACAAAAGAAAACAGGTTGAAGATGAATTCAATAATTATTTTTCCAACGTGGGAAGTAGTCTAGCTAGCAAAATTAACCCTGTTGGCCCACCGGTTGTCAATGACTCAGACTATGCAGTGCACAGTAGATTCAACCTTCGCACTATAGATAATACTGAATTGCGCAACTATGTTAACTCCCTGCGCGGCGGCTCGGCTCCTGGCTATGATTGTATCTCTTCCGATACTCTGAGGTCTAACTTTGGCAGTTTATCTGCTCCGCTTCTACATATTGTCAACTTAAGCATTACCTCTGGTATATTTCCTGATGCTTTCAAAATAGCAAAAGTAGTCCCATTGTTCAAGTCAGGAGATATTAGAGAGAGTTCAAACTTTCGTCCAATCAGCCTGCTTAGCATATTTTCCAAAATCCTTGAAAAAATAGTAAAAGATCAATTAACAAGATACATTGAAAGTAATGAATTACTAACTAACTCCCAATATGGGTTCAGAAAATCAAAAAATATCTCAGATGCCCTCTTTTCTATAACTATAGACCTGAATTTGGCTATAGGTAACAATGAAAAGAGTGCTCTAATATTCTTGGACTTGGCTAAGGCATTTGATTCCGTTGATAGAGGAAAATTGCTTAAAAAGATGGAACTTATGGGGATAAATGGAGTTCCACTTGATTGGTTCAATTCCTACTTTAGTAACCGCAAGCAGTTAACTGTCATAAATGGAGTAAACAGTCAGTTAAAAGAGGTAGAATATGGAGTTATCCAGGGTAGCACCTTGGGTCCATTATTGTTTTTAATCTATGTAAATAACCTTGCAAAAGTGAACTTAAATAGTAGGATCTACCTTTTTGCGGATGATGCTGCTGTCCTTGTTAGGGGACCTGATTGGGAAACTGTACTGCATAGGGCAAAATGTGATTTAGCCACTTTGAAGTCATGGTTTGACCATAATGTTCTAACACTAAATGTTAGCAAGACAAAGATAATGCCGATTTCCCTTCGGGACTCAAGTGACACATCAGTTGAAGGAATCAAACTCCATACATGTGGGAACATTGAAAATGACTCTTGTGCCTGTGCATCGGTTGGAAGGGTGAACTCTTACAAGTATTTGGGTGTCATTCTGGACAACAGACTTAATTGGACTGCACATGTTGCTTATCTGAACAGTAGACTGAGAAAAATGATTTATGTTTTTCGGCAACTCAGAGAATATCTGAATAGGAATGAACTCCAAACAATCTACTATGCGTTTGTACAGTCCATTATTGAAGGGGGAATTCTAGCTTATGGAGGAGGATACAGATCTATTTTGAACCCACTATTCACCACCCAGAAACTTATAATAAAATCTGCACTTGGAAGGCGTCGAGATTACCCATCCAACGCAGTGTTTGAGGATATGAAGGTGCTTGATGTCAGACAATTATATGTTAGAACCTTGGCATCGTACATATTCAAGAATCATGCTAGCATATTCAATACCATTACACATAGTCATGCAACTAAGAGAGCAGTACAGTATGATATTCAAATGCCTAGAGTAAATAGAACTATATTTATTACCAACTCCTACTATATAGCTCACGTTTTGGTGAAACATCTTCCAATAGCTCCAGCGGATTTCGCCAACTATACGATATCTTCATTTAAAATAGCTGTCAAAAGGTGGATTTCGAGTATTGGAAGAGATGAGTGCTGTGAGAGATTGATCACTTCGGAGTACAGATTCTAGATTGTAATCTAGATGAATTCAGTTTAGTCTTAAAAATAATAATTGTTATTAAACAATTTTAAAAAATATTTTAAATATTTTTTTTATTCAAAATAATCCTATTGAGGCTTCATGTGTGTGTGTGTGTGTGTGTGTTTGTGTGAATGTGTCTCGCCGAGTTTTTTCTATGTTTCTTCTTCTGCAATTGGGGTCGGGGTTTGGGGGGTTAATCGGGGACTGGGATAGAGTGGGCAGGTGATTCATTTTTAGTACAGCTTAAATATGAATAATCATTTTATTTATTAATACATATATAATATAATTATTACTGTACCATTTTATATATATTTATATATGTAAAATTACTACATATTTACGAATACAATTTTTGATAGGGAACGGTTGGGGATTGGGGCTTATTTCTTTCCTTCATTTAATTTTTTATCATTTTTGTAGTTATTAGTAAATGAGTAAAAAATAATAAGTTGATAAGTTAATAAGTATATATTGTACAAGAGTAACCAATAAAGATACTACCTTGGACTCATTTTCGCACACAGGCAGCAATGCCTATGCGAAAATTTTATTTCCTATTCATATTAATTTGTATTTAATTTAAGACTCTTTTCAGTGTACCTTATTCATTGTCAAGTGTATGATTATTTTGTACAGCTGGAATTTGTTTTTTATTATGTTTCTTGAAATAAAATCTTTTTTGAATTTTGAAATTTTTTTTTGTGTCCATTCGAAGCACGGATAAATAGATAAAATGAAATGAATTGAACAGTAAATATGAATATTAGTTTTCAATATAAATAAGTTGAATGTCGCATAATGTCACAAGGTTCCTGTTGGCATTTCCCAGAGACAATTTATTCACTTTGTTGTAGTTTAGACACTGTGTTACATTTGTAAATATTTGAGAAACACTTACTTTTCTTGGCGAATTAAGGTATGCATTTCACTCCTGAGGAGTTTATTGCCTTCATCAGCCTCGATGGTTGATCAGTCTCTAGGCTGATGAAGCTCCTCCTCAGGAGTGAAGTGCATACCTTAATTCACAAGTAAAAGTAAGTGTTTTTCAAATATTTACAAATGTAACACAGTGTCTAAACTACAATAAAGCTATTATATAGTGTTTCGTCCTAGAAAGCAACATCAGTTTCAACAATTTATTCATTGACAGAACGTTTTATCTACCTATTGATGTAGTTTTTCATGACGAAATCTTCTATAATAACTTTGTTGAAGTTCTAAACTTCAACTACATTTTATTGCTTAGGCCTATACGAATTTTCTATCTTCCCAATTTTGTATGAATAGTCTATTATTGCTTCCTTGTCTACTTAGTTCAGATCTGACTGCGTGACCTGGCCACAGTATGGAAACTCAGCTAGTACCCTGGCACAAAAATCCGCCATCTTGTTAGGAAGTTCCGCATTGTAATAGTATTGATGGGAGGTTCGGATCACTTTACTGATCGGGATCAGTTGATCTCGTTCACTGCCGCGAGCCAATCAAAAGACCAGGATTGGAACTTTCTGAGGTCACATGACGTGTCTAGTATTTGTGCAATGTAAAAAGCATTGGTTGGATTGGCGTTTGATTGACAGTTTCCATTCTGTATCTATTCTGTGACCTGGCTGCCCAGTTTGATAGGGATCCAAAGTAATTATTATAAAAGAACTTTGATATTTTCTCTTTCCATTGGTTTGGAAATAATGCCCACTTAGGATTACAGTATTAATATAAATTATGATTTTCAATGAGTATCTTTCAGAATAACTATGCCTGCATTATTCTTTTCATTTTAATTTTTCAGAAAAATATCAGAAGAGGACGGATTGAAGATAACCGATTGGACAGTAAAGTTAGAAAAATACAATTTCAGAAGAGCGTTGGGGACGTGATTGAAGTGGCTGATATCAGATGTCGCTTTGAATTGTCGAGAGCCAGTTGAACATTTGTTGATATTTCCGAGATACTAGTATCACAGATGACATTCAACAGCTCTTCTTATTGACACTTACGTGAGTTTAAGGTGAGCGAAAACAATATTTAATGGTATTTTTAATATAAAATATCATGAAATTCTTATCATAAATGGGTTGAAACCCTCTTTTTATCAATAGAATGTAGACTTATAATATGTATCACTGTAATGTAATCTATTACGGTGCTCAATTGTATGTGAATATTTTCAAATTCTATTCGATGAATTGTTAAAAAAATATTTCTGCCATGTTTGACTATTATTAGGGATACTACAGAAGACATGCTTTCAATTTCAATTTAATCGTATTTAGCTGATTTAGGGTGATCTTTTGACTTCTGCGTCAGATATAGCATACTAGATATAGTAGCCCAGACTATATATCTGATATACAGATATAGTAGCCCAGTTTCAAAACTCGTTATCTCCAATTTTTCCAATTTCAAGTTAAGACCGCCATTTAGTTCTCAAGGTTCATATAGAACTATCCCCACTTGTTAAATGCTGCAGATCACGTTAAAAACGTATGAAAATGACCGTCAAAGTTTGGATACTGCTGCAACTCGTCATGTGTACCCCACGTACTGCTGCAAAAGCCGTTATAGTTACTAAACGGATACTGCAACAGAACTCGTTATGTCCCTATGGAGTAGGCATATTGAATTCATTACTGGTGCAAACCACGTTATGTTTTTCAATTGATCCATTTGTAATAATCTTCTAATGTAAATGCATATTTTCAATGCACATTTTCTAATGCATATTTTGTAGTTTCTATTATAAAACGACCACTATCAAATGTGTACACTTGAAGTGATTAAGTTGTCACATTGATATCTATTTTAATAATTTTATTAATTTTTATGATGCAACATTTTGGCTATGTGTGTGATTATGTTTTTGGGTTGTGTGATAATCTTCTTCTTTATTGCTGAATATGCGTTTTTATCATCCCAAACAATAAAAAGGTTCTAACAAAATATAAAATATGCTAATTCAGTTAAATTCATAGTGAACTAATAAGTTTTCTTGATTTTTAAATTACTAAAACAAAACTCGTTATCTTTCGTAATGGTGCAAAACCCGTCATAATGCTAATACTGCTGCAAAACCTGTTATGTGGTTATGTGCAATTGTTTTACTGAAAAATTCTACATCAATGATTTATGACCTGATATATCAATAAAAGTAATTTTTTACATTTTATAAAAATATTACCAAACTGCTATTGTCTTGTAAAATCTAACCACAGTTTTTTGCCCTTTGTGAAAAAACCACAGTTTTTTGCCCTTTGTGAAAAAACACAGTTTTTTGCCCTTTGTGAAAAAAAGGTTGGTTTTAACGAGTTTTGAAACTGGACAACTCAGATATTCGTCTACTTCTGCGGCAGAAGTCCAATCTTAGTATAGTGAGGTCCACGTTATAATGACAGTATTTGATTAACTTTGGTGTTGCTATCCTTGTCTATCATTCGAAAAAGCAGGTAGTACTATCATTTTCTAGCTCCGCAATGGTGCCAAATCTGTTTTTGACATTGCAGAAATATAATTAATTAAGGCGGAGGATCGGCAACGCTGTTTTCCTATCTTTATCCACTGCCATTATAACCTGGACCTCACTATAGTATTCAATGTATGGGGATTTAGACATTTGTTACAGAACTGGAACTGTTGCAAAACTACAGTACTGAGACATCGGGGATAATATTCTAGAGATTTGTGGTCTAATTAGAAATTAGAGGAGTCGTTGTTCCACACAATATTTTTAGTAATGCTGCAAGCTATATCTTGTCGAATGGAGGGTTGACTATTTTCTTTCACACTTTAATCAACACCTAATCAAATGTTAAAATATTAGCTCCTGTTATTTATCGGCTTCTAATATAACTGATTCTATTATTTACGATCATCTTTTAGTAAAGAGGAAGAAGTTTTAACTCGGATTTTCTTTTGTCTGTCTGTATGTATTTAACGCAATTACGGCCAAACGCGTTGATAGAATTCTATGAGATTTGACAGAAATATTCCTTTTTCAATTGCGCGTCGATGTATACACAAGGTTTTTTGAAATGTTGCATTCCAAGGATAATATGAAAGGAGAAAAGTTTTGTTTTGAAAGTTTGCATTTTAAGGATAGAAACAGTTTAATAATATTTTATGATAAATCTAATTATTAAAAGGAAAGGAATTCCTCCATACTCCGATATCACTATAATTATTCTATCATCTACTCTGAAGATAGGATTTGATCAGACTATAGAATTATTCATAATCTATCAGTTGACAAGTGATTACACAGATGTCTTGAGAAGCCAGTCTATTTCTGTATTTCTATAAAGTCTATAGTTTCAATCAAAGACCTTAAAGAGGTATGAATCTGTAAGGTCTTTGGTTTTAATATTTTGTTTTGCAGTCATGGTCATTGTTTTGCACTGATGCGAGCCCATCAGTATCAATATTATCACATTTGAAAAAAATAATTAATAGGTGATTAAAAATAATCAAATGAACTGAATAATGCTGAAGAAATTATAATATTTTTGATTGTAAAAAATTAATTTTCATCAGATGGAAAG
The DNA here is from genome assembly GCF_014356525.2 of Nilaparvata lugens. NCBI lineage: Eukaryota > Metazoa > Arthropoda > Insecta > Hemiptera > Delphacidae > Nilaparvata > Nilaparvata lugens. Next base: position 91,530,356 of record NC_052505.1, read on the forward strand.
ATTATCACGGAACTAGATGAATTTTATTTTATCATATGGTACACATATTCAAACGTGAACTGAGTTTGTTAACATTTCAAACAGGTGACATCAGGTACTTGTGGATGAGAATACTGCGTGATGTCTACTGTTGACTGAACTACTAGTATTATCAGGCTATATTCAACATTAGGTCTTTATTAGAAGTTTTCACCAGTTCTGTTTTCACAGGCTATGAACACTTGAAGAGGCCACAGAACTGCAACTACAGAATGGATAAGTGATTATTTCCAATATTCTTATAATATCTCAGTACATCTTAATATATCTTTTTAACCTTATTCCATGTTAAAAAACCAACAGTAGATGAGTTAAACTGGAATCTAAGGTTGGTAGGTAGGCTTAGAGTGAAGATTGTGAATAAAAAAACGTTAATTATTGCAAGTTTCGAATAACAATGTGGGATCAACTGAGCATATAAGGTACTATAATAAGCATAGAAATCTTATGATCTTTATATCTATAGGAATAATAATTATTAATGCAGCTTCCAATGCATTATATTTATTCTATAGTATGAAATTATATATATTTTATAATAGTATTTTACATTAGAAAATTTAGGTAATGTAGCGAAATGTGAATGGAAAATGTTTTTCTTCAATAACAACACTTTTATGCTAGGCGCACACCAGTTAGTTAAGACAGGACAAGACATGATCAGAAAAGTTTAGTCACAATACATCACATTGTTGCTTATGACGCAACTCACACTGATTAGTCAGCCTAATTCTGGGCGTACACCGGTTAGTCGAGATAAGACTAGTCACGTTTAGTCACAATACTTCACATAGTTGCTTATGAAGACATGTCTTATTGCAATGACTAATCAGTGTGAGTTGCGTCACAAGCAGCTATGTGAAGTATTGTGTCTAAACGTGTCTGATCATGTCTTGTCTTGTCTTGACTAACTAGCATTAATATTTATATTTATTTATTCATTCATATAGGTTACATATACATTTCAGGTAAAAACAAGGGACGCTCGCCCAACATTTTTTTTACTTCAATTTAGAATACATAGTATTGAGGTTATGTAAAAATAATAACTTGATTTACACTCAATTTCGAGTTCAAAAAATCTAGGGCCTACTAAAATTTTGAATTTATCAGATCAATTAATTCCTAACTACCTACTAATACAAACAAGAAAAATTTGAAAAATATTAAAAATGTCACTTAAAACCATGATAATAATGAAGTTTGGCCCTATTTGCTAATATAAGATTATTCAATAAACTTCACAAAAGTATCAATTTCACTAGTGAAATACCATGTGCAGCCTTTCGTTTTTTTTAGCCTACTTTTTAAAAAATGTGGCCATCAACGAATGTTTTCCTGTGCCTTGGACAGACATCGGCTCCTTTTTAAAATTCTAATAAATTGAAACAATGATTTAAAACAAAATTAACGAACCTCCCATCTTGTGTTTATTCCTCTCCAATATAATCACAATTCAAACAATTTTGAAAATTGTAATTCGATGGTTCCATATTCTGATCTCACTTCACTTTTTATCCAAGTCCAAATTGAAAACGTTTTTCGACCCCCTGGGTTGAAGAACTCGCTCATGAACTGTTGTATTGATCTCAGAATTCCGAAACTTGTAATTATACAGGGTTGGTGAGAATTATTATGGAAACTGCAAAATATTCTTTTCAATTATGATTTTACAGTAAAAAACTTTTAAGTTATTAAAATTGTAATGAAAATAAGGGTGAATATTATAGCATAAATATTCAGTAACTTCAGAAAGGTTCTTAATAACTTGAACGATACCTGGTAATGAGTTGGAATGAGTTTGTTTTTGGGACATAGTATCAGTAATAAAAAATAAAACAAAATAAATGCTATAGCACCCTTTATTCTTTAAAAAACTTTAAAATAGTTGAACAACTAGTTTCGGTTTACACCATCTTCAGGTTCTAAAACAGCCCATTTTAATAAGTGTTTTATCAGTAATAACTAACTCAAAAATGTTATACTACATTTTTCCTCCCTAGGTGTTAATGAATGTAATCATTCAGATAATTAGGAGGGAAAATCTTCGATTGTCCTAATCAGAATGCAATTCTAAATTATTTGAAAACTAACCAATATGTTGTCTTTCAACTTACGATACGATATTACTAACTTGAATAAATTATAATGATTCCGTGTAGCTAAACACTGATTTGCTGGGCCACACAGCTGGAATAATCACATCTCACTTTTATTAGTGGTACAACAGATGATAAAATCGCAGTATTGTATATGCTGTTCCTGGAAGGATAGATTTCTCCTTTTCATGTCCTTCAGCGAGTTTTCCCAGGGATGAGACCTAGTACAATCGAATTTTTATATCATGAACTTATGTTCCAAATTTCGTGAAAATCGTAAGAGCCGTTTTCGAGATCCGTTGGATATAAATACATACCCATATAACCACATAACCATATAAATACAGAAATTGCTCGCTTAATATAATAGGATATGATGCCATGATTATAGAACACGATTAAAGTATTCATCCTAATTGATTTGTTCATCAATGTATCTGTATCTAGGCTTGGAACTTTTGTTCTTCTTTTTAAGATTTTTCGTGTTTCAATCCAGGCAGTTATTTATAATCGTAGCTCTCAGAACTATTAGAATGATAAAGATAATTGTAATATGGGCCAATGTGTATTTTATGATTTATTTATTTATTCAGGCATGTGCAAATATTACTCTTATGTGAGAAGGCACAACAGGCTTATGCCCAAAACTGTCCCTGCCTTCTCAAATTTTTACTACAGTCCAAATTAAATTGTAGGTTGAGCTACTATCACTTATTAAAATAACAATTTACACTTAAAACACTAACAAATCTTCAATCAAAAATAGTTAACATGAATAACTAAACTAAATCTCACAGAACTAGAAACAAAATTATCTAAATTTCTAATAAAACTGAAAAATTTTGAACTAAAATCTTCACTCACTATTATTTATGAACTACTAGCTGACCCGTAGCGCGATTTTGAGATGGATATAATTTCAAGAAAACTCTTTTTGGAAAATTATATTTTAATCAGTCTTGTTAAAATAAAATTTATTGCTTTGTTTTATTCTTCTGCTATTCATTTGAGTGCTTGTGGATAAACAATATTTCTAGGTTTTCCTTCTGGTGCATTCACAAATGTGCAAAGCATGAGTTTTCTAGCTCCAGTCCACACATTTGTAGGGATTGTCCTTGTGCTTTATTTATGAACTATTTATGCTTAAACTAATAATAAATAATTGACCGAAGCGAAGCTGAGGTCTTAGTTTCGACTCGATCGGCTTTTGTCTGTTTGTTTGTACCGCAGTTATAGTTGCAGTTATTGTCCGATTTGGATGAAATTTGGTATACAAGTTCTTTGAAACAAGGCGCAGAAACGTATGTGTAACGATTTTTGATAAGACCTCCGGTTTTAATATAAATTGTGCCGCTCTAAAATGTGCTGTATTGAATGAATGGTATCGTTGGAATGCTATCGATAGAGGACAAGAGGTTGTCAGCGGTGAACCTTGGAACGTCTGAGCCGCTCCAAATCATACTGTATTTATCAATTGAAGAAAACTTCTCACTTGATTGTACCATTTCTTCCCTTTTCAACACGATATTACCCTGTTTCATAGATGAAACAATAATTGTTTCTAGACCTACCGAACCGGCCGGAGACATCACAGCTTAGTTAGCTCTTGTTTTCGCTTTAGTATGAGATCGGAAACCGACTTATGAGCATAAACATTTTGCATAGGCATAACAAGCCGCCATAACATTGAATCCACTTTTCATGAAAAACAATATTAGCAACCTCCTGTCATTGTCACCAACATACCCATGTTATTTAGAATCATTTCCGTCTCACTATCGTCTGTGAGACGATTCATGGTCTAAATTCCCTACTGCATATTCCATTTTTCTGTCAGTTGACCGATTTCTTATAATTAATTGTTAGAAAATGTGTAATATTGTAAATATGGGGATGATATGAAGGTACCTCCTTGAGAGACATAAGTCCGGTATCCCTGGAAACAATGTCTTTAGCACTTTCAAAGGAGAAAATAATAGATGTATTGGATAAATCTTCACAATATACTGTACTTTCTTAATGGCCCCTTCTCATTAGTTTGAAAGTTGTAGGCTATTCATGAGCGAGGTCTACTGTTCGCAGAACTACTAGTAAAATATATATATATTTTAAATTTATTTATCCTTTTTTTACAATGAAGCACAGATTGGGAGAAAAAACTAAGAATACCTTGTACTATTTCTCTCCCAAATTTAGGTAACATTAAATGTCCAAATGAAGGTTATGTCTTCTAGGTTCCCACAAAATTTTCTGTCCAAAAATATTTATACAAACCATTTTTTTGAATTTAGATGTTCCAAATACCAAAATAATAATAATTTATAACACTCACTTATTTTTAAAATAAAGAATATTCACTTATTAGAGAAATTTCTAAACACGAACCGAAAAACAAACTTACTCCTGAAAGTAGTAATAAAATAATGCTTGTTCTTGCATCTTCCTTGGGGGTGGCAGCGCAGGAAAGGGTGGTCAAGCAAAACCTCAAACAGGAATAAGTAATAATATTGAAAAATAATAAAATTATGAATATTTTATACATTTCATTCTTTTGACAATAAATACTCTCATGCAAGGGAAGCTTCCCTGTACGCATGGAGGAGCTGCTGCAGACTTAGAAACCTTAGAAACTCTCTTATAGTTAAAAAATCAATTTGTTTATCGAATTCCTTAAATACTAATAATGTATGTTATAAATAGATGGAATATGGTAGAATGCTTTAATTGAATACATTGGAATTGATAGTTGTCAGAAAAGTTGGACTCTTTTGAGTTTTATGGCTGATAAGAGGGCCAAGTCTTTCAGGATCTGGACGTAATGAATTATTTTAACCTGACGATCCGAAACTACTTGTTGAACTATGTTAAAGATTTTACAAAAATAAAGGGTGCTTCAAGAGTTTTATATTGTTTAATGAAGGTCATGTTTTTGGAATTCGTTGTTCGGTATCCATGTTTGTCGCCCCGCTGTGGTGTTTTTGCTTTCCTTGCCAGAATCGTTGCTTCCAGGATGTACAGAGAGATCACAGTGAGTAGCTTATATTTCTTGAAGAGTGGTCAACAAGTTCTATATTTTGTGGTCTACAGTGCTATATTTTGTGGTCTACAGTGCTACAGTTCTATATTTTGTGGTTTACACTGCTACAGTTCTATATTTTGTGGTCTACAGTGCTACAGTTCTATATTTTGTGGTCTACAGTGCTACAGTTCTATATTTTGTACAGTGCTTCAGTTCTATATTTTGTGGTCTACAGTGCTACAGTTCTATATTTTGTGGTCTACAGTGCTACAGTTCTATATTTTGTGGTCTACAGTGCTACAGTTCTATATTTTGTGGTCTACAGTGCTACAGTTCTATATTTTGTGGTCTACAGTGCTACAGTTCTATATTTTGTGGTCTACAGTGCTACAGTTCTATTTTTGTGGTCTACAGTGCTACAGTTCTATATTTTGTGGTCTACAGTGCTACAGTTCTATATTTTGTGGTCTACAGTGCTACAGTTCTATATTTTGTGGTCTACAGTGCTACAGTTCTATATTTTGTGGTCTACAGTGCTACAGTTCTATATTTTGTGGTCTACAGTGCTCAGTTATGATCATTCCAAGAATAGTTCTGAGTGCTCTCTTTTGTAGTATGAGTATTTTGTTGAGGTGTATTTGTGATGCTGAACCCCTGGCCACTATGCCATATCTCATGTGTGTGAAGCAAACAGGGCATGATATGCAGTTAGTGCTGTCTTCTCCTGTTATACTTGTCAGTCGTCGAATTACGTAAATTGCAGATGATAACTTCTTACTTAGTTGTTCAATGTGGGGCAGCCATGTTAGGTTCTGGTTTGTGAGATTTGGCTATTTGGGGAAACTTCCGGGCTATTGTTTGTAGTAGAATTGATGGTGATGTTTATTTATTTATTCATTTATTTATTCATTTTATCCACAATCACAAATCATAATTAAAATATGATTGGGAGAAGACAACAGGCATAGCCCAAAACTGTATTCTCCCGAATTTTTACAAATAAAAGTTTCAAAAAAGAATGAGGTTGTGAAACAATTGTTTCCTTATTATTGTTTGTAGGTTGGAATATAATGTGTATTGTTATTTTCTGTTTATTTATAGTCTATTGTATTTTTGGTGGCTTCTTCCAGTGCTTCGACTATTACATCATTATGGCTCGTGGGGCCTGTTTCATAAAAGTTACAAGTCTTTTAATATAGGAAAAGTTCCTGTATTACAGGTGAAAGTTGAAAGTTTGTGTTTCAAAAACAATTTTCCCTGTAGAACAATTTACAAGTCATTTGCCTCTATTAGAAGTAAATAATACAGGACTTTATCATTCTTGTGTTTCATAAAAAGAAACTTCCTTATTACTGGACCTGTAAAGCTGGGTTTACACCAAAGTTATTAACAAAATGTTAATAACTTAATCCTTATAGATTCTATTAGATTGAACGGAACTTGACAAGCACATATGTTCATCATGTTTATGATTAGCTATGTTCAATCTAATAGAATCTATAAGTATAAAGTTACTAACATTTTGTTAATAACTTTGGTGTAAACGCAGCTCAAGTTGTTGAATATTTTATCATTGTTTAGACCATCGTAAAACTTTTACAAGTGTAGGTAAAATCTTGAAAAGTAAAGCTAGAATGGATGAAGCTAGTAGTTTTACTTCTAGTGAAGATGACTATGTTATTAATCGTAGGCCAAGATTTTTCAAGGACAGGATTTCATACAATATGATGCAGGAAACTTATGAATATAATGAAGGTTTAGATTAAGCTTTTCTCAGTAAAGCGTTATTGGCAATATTCAGAAAATGTACGTCCATAATGTTTTTTATTAAACAAATATAACATATTAAATGTGCTTTTGTAATTAACACTTTATTCATTAAAAGTTTACAATATTGAACAAGATGAAAAAAAAATACATCAGTTTGGAACGTTCATCATAAAACTCTTAACTTATCTTTCCATAAACAGTCAGTCACCTTGACAACCGTGCTCACATGATAAATATCCATGTAGGGCTAGCCTACATCACTATTGAATTTACATCGTTAATTCGATTATTATTAAAATTTGAGAATTAACTTTTTTGAAATATTACTACTTACATAACTGTTATAATAAGTTATGTAACTTAAGTAGTAACAAACAACAAACAAACAAACAAGCTATTGTAATTTCTTAACTATTTAACATATCATTAACAAAGTTATTTTCCTGCATGAATACAATCTGTACATCGTCAGAAATTTGATAATGTGGGTTTTCCACAAAGACAACCTGAGTAGCACTTTGTTCTTATAGTAGGCTCGCTGGCACGTTCAATGTGATTCATTTGGTCACAGTGTTTGAGTCCAGCTACTACAATGAAAACATTAATTCAAAATAAAGGAACTGTAATACAGGTGATTTTACAAGTGTAGAAGCTAGAATGGAGTAATGTATTAGTAATGAAGTAGAATGGATTTTTATGAAACATAACTTTGAAGTAGAATTGAATTGAATTGAAGTAGAATTGTTTTTATGAAACATAATTTTCCAGGATTGTAAATGTTAATTTATAAATCCTGTAATACAGGACCTGTTTTTTATAAAACAGGCCCCAGGTTTTTGTGTGGTACAAGTATAGTAGTATCATCTGCAAACAGTATGAACTTGTTTCTGCTATCTATTTCATCTGGGAGCTCATTTTTGTATATTAGCATAGCCACCTCTAATACAAGGCCGCGGCCTACGATATTGCAACGTCGCAGTGTAGGCCTAGAATCTAATACATGATTGGTGTAAAAGATCAGCTGGTATTTTTTAAATCTTTTTCACCAATCATGTATTAGATTCTAGGCCTACACTGCGACGTTGCAATATCGTACGCCGCGGCCTTGTATTAGAGGTGGCTATGATATTAGGAATAAGAGTGGTCCGATTATAGACCCTCGATATCATATCATCACTGATATTATCACACAGGTGATCTTGATATTACTGTAATATCTCCAGCATTTGCTTTTTCTTTATAGTACTTGGTCAATTACACGTTGGAACACTGCCATCCCATTAGTGCCCCTAAACGGAATAAGCTAAAACTGGTAGAGTTGACCGCATGCCTCAAATGCTGTGTAGTGCTTTTCTTGTCGTAATTTGGTGGTATGCACTTTTCGAATAGATAAACTTTAAAACTTACAATGTAAACTTATAATATTGAAAAACTTATGTGCAATATCATCAATATTCTTGGTAGTGGGTAGACATCCAGTAATGTGAAACGATTCATAGTTTTGGAGTAATTAATAACCATTCTTTTCTATGATTTTTGTTTGTAACCATTAACGCTTGAATTATTTATTTTTGATAATAAACAAAAATAATTATTAGTTAATTACTATGGGGATCCTATTCCAATTAAAAAAAAACTTTCTGTCAATTACAAACTTTTGTCCGCCATCTTGGATCCGTCATATGGATCCAACTTCATTTTGGATCCATCTTCATTTTTTCAAATGAGAACATGGTCATGTGATACATGATTTCGATACAGAATTTCAAAAGAAAATAATAACGAAACTCGCACATCTATATCTCACACAGTTTCAATTTTAATCTCAACATTTTAAGATACTTGTAAATTATACAAAAATGAAATAAATGAATACCTACATTAAATAATCAAGTGATAGTGAACACTAATAGTAGCTTCTACTCACAAAAATAATCAATTGTCATTGCAAATTTGTCAACGTCATAGCAACTGCTATCACAAGTAGTATTATTAAAATGTTACACAGACAATCGTTAACGGAAGCGAGTTGATATAAAACTTATGAATTAAATTTATTATGAAATATAATATTGTATTAAATATAATTTTAATCATGACTTCATCTTTCTTACTTACTTGGTACTTGAAGGTATAGGAAATTCGGTTTGTGGATTTCCTATGATAAAATAGGTTAAATAAAACTGGATGAATAATTAGATGTTTTAATGTAGAGATGACAAAATTAAACTGAGAAAATATTAAATTAACTGATAAAATTAATAAACTAACTAATGCAAGTTGAAAACAGGTTCTTAATCACAGGTGGCGAATATCAGATGATTCGCCCACAAAGTTCTCCCATTGAAAGCGCGTTTGCGTCGTGATCGTAAGATTTTTTCATCACAGTAGAGTTCAAACTCCTTTTCATAGTTCCTGGTGTCGGTGTGGTGAGATTCTTTCCTCAAAGTACTCTTGCAGATAAATAAAAATAAAAATCCGAGTACCCTTTTTAAATTATTTCGTCACGACATTTTCCGGCTATATAATGCCATTATTAAGTCTTTTTGAATAATATATCTTCTCTTACCTTTCTTATTTTCAATTGGATATATTTCCATTTATGAATTATGTTAGGTTGATTCGCCATCAAATTGTATTTTTCTTTAGGGTTACTTTTAAATATGAATAAAAATATAAATTTGAGTACCCTTTTTTCGTCACGTCATGTTTCGGCTACATAATGCCTTTATGACTATATGCCTTAATGACTTGTAGACTATATGGTCTTGTTGTAAGGAAGCTTTTAAGTTTAAAATTTAAAGCGGTTAAAATTTTCCAATGTCTTCAAGTCATTTGGCAAACAATTGTATACCCTTGAGCAGATGTATTTAAGGTCCATATTGGGTCAGTCTGGATCGTAGCGCTGATACATGAGTGTCATTCCTCTGTCTGGTGTTATAGTAGTGATGTAGCTGATTGCTCAAAAATATATTTGGTTTCCTTCTAATCATCAAACAATATGCCTCCAAAACAAACAGTGCAGGTAGTGCGAGATTGCCAGGGTCTGCTGTGGCCGAGATACGGTTGCTTGAAGATATTCCTTATGATCCTTTTCTGTAGCAGTAAAATTATTTTCCTCACTGTAGTATTATTTGGTGTTGATGCAGGAGAGTAGGACTTTCCTGGATTATTAAATCTCTGATACTTGGGTCCTTTCAAATATTATAGACCGAAAGAAAATTTGGTTTGTGGATTTCCTATGATAAATTTCATTTTTGTAGGAATTAAAACTTTCTATCCACCATCAAAAAATGTTCAAAAACAAACTTGAAAGTGTTCAATGCAAAATTTCATGAATATTTGGCCGCGTCTATGTGGAGTGCTGTAGGAGCTCATCTGGTCCGATAGGTCAATAAACGTTTTACCAGCATTATAGGTACTCTACAATCGACGATGGTTTTTGTATCTCTTGACCTCGTTTTGTGGGGATGGTAACCATTTCCGGAACTGCTCTGCTTGTCAAGAACAAAACATTCCGCTTGTGTAATAAAGTTTTAAAAATAATTTTTAGAGTTTTAAATTGATGCTGTAATTGTGAACTGTGCGTATTGTGAATTGTGAACTGTTCACGTCCAGCAGAAATTTGTTCTTCATCCATCGTAGTGGATAGCTTAAGTAACTTATCTAGGTAACTTTACTCACGAGAAATATATATAAAATGCTTGCTGTCAATCACGTCGGGGTCACCATTATAGGAAATTTGGTTTGTGGATTTCCTATGATAAAATAGATTAAATAAAACTGGATGAATGATTAGATGTTTTCATGTAGAGATGACAAAGTTAAACTGTGAAAATATTAAATAAACTGATACAATTAATAAACAGACTAATGCAATTTGAAAAAAGGTGGCAAATATCAGATGATTCGCCACAGGCCTATGTGTCAAACTGCTAGGATTTATCACTACTAAAATCAAAAATACTATTTGTTAGTTTTATCACAGAATATCGGGGCACCGAGCTTCGCTCGTTATTTATTTATTGACTTTTGATAAACCAAACACAATTCTTTAAAATGATTGGGGAAGTACTAACAGCACAGCCTAAAACGGTTTCTTTCCCGAATTTGATTTATGCACAATAAACCTTCCATTTTAAGGTTAGAATACATTCGTAATCTTGCCTTTGAGATTTCTTCATGAAAAATTCACTACCAAAAAAACGTTTTGTTCTTAAACATTTAGAACTATTTGATAAACACATATAAAACATAAAATTTGTCCAAAAATGAGATAAATATTAATTTTTGTTATAAAACTGGGAATTTAAAAACTTTCAACTCTGTTATAATATAATTCTATGACTTGATGAAATGAAAATATTATTATAATTTACATCTGTAATGGTAATATAGATTATAATTTTCTCGTCTGTGAAGTTTTGTTTTCTTATCGCTTGTTGCCTGATGTCATCAGTTTACAGCGTGAGAACTGGGATATCGGTCTCACTACTTGTCTTCTCTCTCACTTTATTATTGAGAGAGAGGTGTATGCTTATGATGGGAATTAATTTCTTGTCCCCTATTAATTGGCAAGCCTGATCGAGCTGCATCCCAGATTTGGAGGGTCTGATGCCAAAGTGAACCAAGTCGTTTTTTCTGTTTTTTCAGTATTGACTGTTGTAAGTAAAATCCATTTTATAAATTCAATATTCATGGTATGTTTATTTTGAGAATTTATAAGCAATTTATACATATTTCTTCCAAGAATGAGCAAGAAATTTCAATTCAGGGACTTTGCATGTTAATAGTGAAGAAAAAAATATGTTTAGAAAACCGTACTTGGTTCACTTTGGCACCAACATTCAACTTAGTTCATTTTGGCATAGTGAGATTTTGATTTTTGGTGAAAGGATCTATACTAAAAATCACACAAACTGTCGATTAACTTATATATTTCAAATAATACAGTAAGATATAGCATGAAGAGAAGTACGGTACTGAAATTATCCATACTAGTACCATTCATATTAGAATAAAAATATTTCAAAATTAATATTACAATTTCCAGCCAAAGTCATAACCAATAAAATATGTAGGCTACAGGATTGAAACGTTATTCAAAGATGAATAATTTGATAGAAAGTCAAAATCTTGAAAAAAGCGAAGTACAAAAAAATAATGGAATTAAGAAATTTTAGAATGATTCGGAAATTAGTAGTTCAAGTCAAATTTTCCAATTAACATTCTTCAAGTGACTTATCAATGGAATCATACTCAAAGTTTTCAATCAGAATCACTTCCATTGTAATGAATGTCAACCTGTTCATTATTGTTCTCATAAAGCTCATCATAGAAAGGATGGTACACTGGAGGTACGAAGCACATGAGTGATTTCAAATCTTTTATTTTGTTCACATCGAGTTCTCGTCTATTTGGATATTTGGGCTCCAAAATTATATTCCCAATAGATAGAGGCCTTCATTTTGTTTTTTTTGGCGAAGCTCACTGTATTGTACTCACTCACCTCACTGTGAGTATACTTGTAATCCATTATGTTACCTCTGTTCCGCAAAAGTCTAATGCATCGCATCTTCATCCAAGATACTGTTGTATCGCCAACCTTTTTCCGATTTGTAAGCGATTTCACAAGTAAATCAGAGCTGAAAAAATCCGTAGATAACATCTGTACAACATCAAAGGTAGCCTTTTTTGTGCGACTTGATTTTATTATCTCTTCCAGCTGATCAGGATGATAAATGTGTTGAATTTTTCTCATCTTATTCTCAATATGAGCGAAATCTGTATCATTCGGTAGGTAACTGTGGCCAGGTATAGCAAACTTTATCACTATCTCTTCTATTTGGTTTGAATCACTCTGCAAAAGCTGAAGTAGACGAGCAACAAGCTTAAAATTACGATTCTGCCCGCCGCATGAGTCACTCCATAAAATCACATTCTTCTTTATGTCATGACTTTTTAGGTATTTTACAATACATGAACTTATTTCGTCTGGACCTCTTCCAGCCATACCCTCATGCCATAAAAACATAGTTCCTTTCGAGCTTCCCCAATCATGTAGACCTAAATTCAGACACGCCAACTGTCTTTTGTAGTATACCACGCCAGTAGGAACTTTGGGGAGTAGAAATGTTTTCTGTAAGTCAAATGATAAAACCGAACAAGCCCCTTGAGCTGCTTTGTCTTTGTCCCTTTTCATTTCTTCACGGGCTAGCTCAACCTTCCTATGATGGAGCTCCAACTCAGATTTCAGTTGAGCTTTGTTGGTGTTGTCTTCTTGTATTGATTTTATTTGCAAATTCAGAGTATCACATGTTTTACATGTGTCTTTTTGAGGGGGTTTAAAACTTAAATTGAAATCTCTATAAAAAATTTTCTCATACATCGATTGCGATACGATTTCAGAAGTCATATTGTCAGCAGTTAATTTTTCCTTATATAAGCGATACATAATGCTCAAATTCAGTCCTTCATGTAAGTATTTTTTATTTGGGTTGTCCTCCCTGCAATAATGGCTTCTGTAGAGTGGGAATGAATCAATATGTTTTTTCACAAGTGCAATCTTCTCTTCTGGTAATTTATTATGTGGAGTATGTTTTCCACGCTTGTCTTCCACATCACCCAACTTGACCCCACCAAGTGCTCTATGAATTCTTGCACTATCAACTTGCAATGTTTTCAAAAACATTGTCTTACAGACCTTCACATCCCCGTTCTCAGAGGGGATATGATACACTCGTGAGAAATTTCTTTTAAATTCATTCTTATCTTTAGTTTTCCTGTGAGAGACAGGAGCTGATTTTACAGACCTACCTAGTAACAAATTCTGTTTCTCAAAAGTTCCATTTTCATAAAAAAGGGCATGAAAAGCTTTCCTATCATTCACACTGATCTTTTCATGACACTTACACTTCCCAATACATTTTACTTCTTGGAACTGCTTGGCTTTGATGACCTTTCCAGTGGAAGAAATGTATGACTTGCCAGAGTTTCTCCTATCTTTCCGTACATTTTTCTTCCATCTCTTTGGCTGTGATTTCCGTCGTTTTCCAGTGGTTTCCTCCTCACTTAAATTTGCATCTAGAACATACAATAGGATACAGAATGGATTATCAAGAGGGATTAACTGAGCCATTACAAGAAGTTCATTAATTATTATTAAGATGAAAACATGCCAGAAAAACAATGAATGATTGATTATTATTTTTATTATTATTATTGTCTGATTGATATTTGTATGGCTCATTATCACATCATAATGAAAATGTGTAATAATTAATAAATTCATGAAGAAACAGGTTGTATTATCTAGCTGTAATATTTCAAAAAACTTCTTTTGCCAGAGTGAACCAAGTACATTTTTCCATGTCAATCTCATAATAAAGCAATGTTGCCAAAACTGGCATGTGGGAAAGATGTAGTACTTTGTTTACTAACATGCTTCTATAATAGTTGACATGTAACTCTACAGGTAGCGCCACAATAAAATCATTTACAGTTGGTTCACTTTGGCAAAATGAAAAATAGAATGCATTTCACATAACCTCAAAATAATGAACACGAGATGAAAATGTTTGATAGAGTGAACTATTCTTACCTTCACTTTCAGAAGTTGAGGAACTTGGAACATAATCGTCACTGGAATGATCTGCAGCATCAAAATCACTTTCTGAACTATCGTCCATGTCATTTGATTTGTCTACATTCGAAGCTGCCTGAACCAGAATCTGGGTAGAAGCCATTTTGAATGGTAGTTGGTTCAGTCTGCCAAGAGAATTAATACTAAATTTCCCTTTTTGCAGAATAAAAAGCTGAAAAATTTCCCTCTATAACAGCTGTGGGACTTGGTTCATTGTGGCAAAAGAAAGATCTCCTGATTGACTAAGTATAGATCAGAGTATTACAAAAATTCAAATTTTGGAGTTGGTTCACTCTGGCATCAGACCCTCCATTTTGCTAAGGCGTTCCCCGTCACTTGGAAAAACTTTGGAGCCAGGGAACATCTGCGTATCTCTGCCCGATTTTTTTAGTTGCAATTTATTCTAGTGTTGGTTTCTAGTCAAAATATGTAGTCGATCATTGGTTGTGACCAAATTGTACATATTTATCAGTATTATTTTTTCTTTTATTATGCTTTAATAAATTTCAAAACTGTAAAATTGTAAAACTAGGAAAGAGATAGATACTGTTTTCTCCTGCTTCTGAACCAGCTTCTCTCTCTCCTGCTCTTTCTGCATTAGCAGACATTCCATAGTTACTTCGTGCTCTTTTCTTGCCTGCTCCTCTGCAGCCTGTAGGTTTTTAATTTTACATGAAACTAGAGCTACATCTTCGCTCTTTTTTGAAACAGGCCTTCTTCTATTGTGAAGGTGTCTGGTTGATCTATTTTTTGAAATGGGCGTTGACCTCTGTATCACCCCCTTCTCTTCCTCTGGTGTATAGTTGGTTTCGGAAGAGCCGATGTTGAGGCTATTTTTGAATGAGAAGCCTCATCCACAAGAACCTTGGCTCGAGGGGTTCTGAGAAGGCCTGGAGAGTATGACTCCCAATCACCATTCAGGCCTGGAGAGTATGACTCCCAATCACCATTCAATCTCAGTACTAATCACATATTAATATGAAATATTGATGATGGTTTATTGAAGAGTATTCTGCTAGAACTACTAATTTCATAATTTTCTAGACTCAAGAAGCACATGTAACATCAAGAATTTTTAATCAATTTGAAAATAAATTAAGAATAATTATTTTGAACGATTTTCAGTTAGAGCCATTGTTAAGTATTTAGTCAAGTTTAATATACATATATAGTCAAGTTGTTGAAATTGAAAAAAAAATCAATCAAATATTTTCTAATCAATAAAGTTGGACCATGAATCACCATGAATCAGCTATTTTGAATTATTTAGGAATGTTTAATTTCGTCAAGGAAAACGTTTCCAATTAAAGAAGCCAATTTTCTGACTCCAGCTGTTTAAAGTCTAGGACTTAGCTAAATCCCAAGCTCGGAAACCGGCCCTTAGGAGTATCTCAGTGTAACAGCAGCTTAATAGCAAGGAAATTCTGATAAAAATAATTAATAACTGACAACATTTTTATACATACCATTCTGGGTATTGGGGAGGAGTCCTGAACAGTGTAGTTTTGTTCGTCGCCAGTCGCCACAGTCCACTTCCAAAGTCAATTCACAGTCAGTCGTCAGTTCTGCGATACCGGTACTACTGCTGTTTCCCGAACTCGAACTTGTAGCTGATTCTGTGAAAACAATGTTATTGTCTTATTCTTTGAATAAGTTCCAATTATACTGGTACTGTTCAAAAATACACAAGAAACAAAACCTTTCAGCTTTGCGCCGGTGAACGAGGTGCAGAAAAATGCACTCATTTATAGAGTGATTTGCAAAGTGATCTGTTATGCTCATTTCAACAATTTAATTGATTGTTTCATCAGATTATTGAAAAGTTTGAGATGAAATTGCCAACATTGCTATGAGTAAATCTGTCCAGAGACTTCTATGAGAAGTTGTCCAGAAAAAGGTTATATTAATTCAAAAGTTTTGTCCAATTTGGAGTCCGAAATATATATAAACTACGAATTAAGATAAGTAAATGAAAAAATATACAAGGTTTTACACTTACCTGTTGCATATTTATTAATATTCATTGAAGTTATAACGGCTTTTGCTTTTTTTAATTCTCCCACAGTGTTTTCAATGAGGTGGAATCTCGTTCCATGTGGGTGTTGAAGCTGTTGAATTCATTTCCTATTTTCATCCACTCCAATTGTTTCATTTTATTTGAAATGCCATCCGTTTTCTTACATTCAATAATATTGAAATGTTTTTCTATCAAATCAATAAGAAGCATTTTCTCACTGTTTATAAAAACAGGCTCTCAAAACGTTTTTGCACTTATCTTCTCCATAATATTACTTGATATTATTGCTAGCCTACCTATTACCTAATTAAAACTAAAACCGAAGAAAACAAATAAATTTTGAATTACAAATAATATCTAGAACTAATTAACAAAACTTTAAAAACTATTTAAACTTTAAAAAATATTAAAGAAAAAGGCAACAACAAACTACAAGACAACAAACGACGAAGTTTTTAGGTTATAAAAATGACGTCAAGCGAATTCACTGCCTTCACGATACCTCAAAACGACGGTTTCGGAATCTTCAATCTTCAGTCAATTTGTGCTGGTGAAATCCGTCAGCATTCAAAATTTCTGTTCAGCCAGGAACCACAGTTTCGAAACCGGCGGTTTCAGAAACTTTGGTGAAATTGGGCCTTAATCTTGTTAGTAGATAATTAGGTTCGTTCAACCAATACCTACTATTACTTCAGGCCCTACAAATAATTAATGAAGTCATAACATGTAGATTGATTCTTCCTAGATCATAGTAGTTTCTACTAGCTTATCAATGTATGCTCTCTAACTTTTGTTACTGTATCGATTTTTATTGGATGGAATACTATCTAAATTCCAAATTGAAGACATTTGTATTTATTAAATATAAATTTAATTATGATTTAACGAAAATCCTAAAATCTTTAATTCCATCTGTAAATATAAATTTTATTGAAATAAAAACACTTTATTCCACAAATGCAATAATTTATCGGTTATCCATACTTTCAGCTTGATAGACATAGGCCTACTCGATTCAGTGATAGAGCTATTGATAAATATTCATCTCAACCAAAAATACTTAATAATAGCCTGTATCAGAATCGAAGGAGAGGTAAATCAAAGATAAACCAAATTAGATGTAACTCTTTTTACTTTCCTTGCCCTACTACCATAGGTAAGGAAAGTATTGCTTTCCAAAAAAAATTAAGGTACCCCAATTTCAAGCTTTCTATACGTTTCAAGGTCCCCTGAGTCCAAAAACATGATTTTTGGGTATTGGTCTGTGTGTGTGTATGTGTGTATGTGTGTGTGTGTGTATGTCTGTGAACACGATAACTCCATTCCTAATTAACCGATCGACTTGAAATTTTAAACTTAAGGTCCCTATAGCATGAGGACCCGACAATAAGAAATTCAATAAAATTCAATCCAAGATGACGGAAAAAATGGCGGATAATTACTAAAAAAACATGTTTTTCACGTTTTTCTCGAAAATGGCTCTAACGATTTCCTTCAAATTTATATTATGGATAGCTATTTTTAAGCCCTATCAACTAGCATAAGTCTCATTTCTGGGAAAATTTTAGGAGCTCCGTAATATTCTTGAGAAAAATGGCGGAAAATGACTAAAAAACCATGTTTTTCACGGTTTTCTCGAAAACGCCTTCAACGATTTCCTTCAAATTTATACCATAGATAGCTATTACTAAGCCCTATAAACTGGCATGAGTTTCATTTCTGGGAAAATTTCAGGAGCTCCGTAATATTCTTGAGAAAAATGGCGGATAATGACTAAAAATCCATGTTTTTCACCGTTTTCTCGAAAACTGCTTCAACGATTTACTTCAAATTCATACCATGAATAGAGATTTATAAGCACTATCAACTGGCATGAGTCTCATTTCTGGGAGAATTCCATGAGCTCCGTAATATTCTTGAGAAAAATGGCGGATAATGACCAAAAACCAGGTTTTTCACGGTTTTCTCGAAAACGGCTCTAACGATTTTCTTCAAATTCAAGCCATGGGTAGCTATTCATAAGTCCTATCGAATGACATGAGTTTTTTCCTTGGAAAATTGCAGGAGCTCCGTAATATTCTTGAGAAAAATGGCGGATAATTACTAAAAAACATGTTTTTCACGATTTTTCCAAAATAACTTGACCGATTTTTTTCAAATTCATACTCTGTATAGTTATTTATCAGCTCTATCAACTGGCATGAGTCTCCTTTCTGGGAAACTAATGGGGGGTCCACCACATCCTTGAGAAATGGACTTTGTAACCTTCTTCTCGTGCATGAGGTAGGTAGGTAGAGCAGTTCATAAAAAGAACACATAGTCAAGATATTTCATCTGTAGAACAGCTGTTTTGACGACTTTAAAAAATGACGACTAAAAAAAAACATTGAATTTCACAATTTACACAAAGGAAAAAGTACTCTGAAAACAATTATATATACACATATACAAAAGTCTGATCGTAGTCTCGAATATGAGCAAGGAAAGTTGTGTGAGTGTACCACACCAGATTTTTTAGGAAAGAGGCTCCCACAAACTTGATCACAATAAATCTGTGGTACAAAGAAACTCATCAGGAGAATGTTTTTTAGTTAGGTGAAACCTTTAACCCATTATTTGCCAAATTTCCAAATTGATCTTTTTTTCATGTATTTGTGCTTTTAACAATGCACAAATATAAGGGAATTATGTAAAAAAAATTATTATCATGTTTTGCATTTTTTATCCACTTTTTCATAAAAAAGTCCCAAATGGGGATCATGGCATGTCAGGTGTTAAAAATCACAATAGTGAACTTTCATTTTTTATTTACAGTCAACATGAAACTCATCAGAATATTATAATAAAAAGTGCATTTGTTTGAAAGAATATTCAATAAATTTAGTTTTAATCCATTATTATCTTGTTTGAACAAATTTTAGTGTTGTGTGCCTAAGAAGATAATTTTGAATAAAATTTAGAATTTAGAAATAGGCCGACACATCTAGAAAATACCTGAGTCTATACCTAATTCATGCAGGTGAACGGGCTAGAGTCAAGAAAACTTCAATTAATCTTGCCATGCCTGATTTAATAGGTTTATACTATAGAATAACACTACAATTTGAAATAATAGAAAAATACAAACAGCTTCAATAAACATTGGCAGCTAAAATCGAACAACAGAAACAACAATATCATGTTACTTTGTTGACATTCTCATCTGATTCGGGGGCGCATTACTATCCCCGTTTAGATAGCAATACGTCACAAAACCAAACAAGATCAGTCATAAAATAACCAATCAATTTCAACATGAATTACTCAAGAAAGAAAAAAAAAAACCGTTGAACCCAAATTTCGTCGATAGTAACCCATATAACCCATTCATAATAATTTTGAATCCCCACTTTTATTGACATTCTCGAATGAACCTTTGTTTCACTACACTGCACTTTCGTTGGTTTGTACGTTGCTTTATCGTCGGGGTACAGTACCTTGTTTTTGGCGGTGAGCTTTTACCGGTTGAATCTGGCTTGACGGCGACGTCCTCTTACGTCCTAGACCTGTCGTCTGAACGGGTGTCTTGAAGCGGTTTTACATAAAGTTGCGGAACCAAAGGGTTGGTAGTACAAGAAGTTGGTTTGGGGACACACATGAACCGCTGTAAATAAATGTATTACAGCATTAATTTCTAACTCTTCCTACAATTCATCAAAAGCTAAAACAGGAGTTATCTATTGATTACAATTAATTAAATTCTTTCATTCTTTGAATCCTCATTTTATATAGATTTTTATCTTTAAACTACTGATTCTTTTTATCAGAATTAATGGATCTTTCTTCACAAATAATTCAAATTGAAATGATGCTAACTTATATGATATTTTCGTTTGGTTTGCGAAATCAAATATAATTTTTCATATAGTAGCTCGGCTAGTATTGTTGGAAACTTGTGCGCCAGCCAACATTTTTTTATTTATTATTTATGAACTATAGGACGCAATCCAAGTGTAAATAACGGGCATTCGCCCAAAACTGCTCAGAACCTTATTAAAAATGAACATTCCAGAGTTTATGATTTGATTTACCTACAAATACAAGTCCAAAAACTAGTATCAACTGAAATTATGAATTTATCACCTAATAAAACAAGACACTTTATAACACAATAAAAGAAAAAAATATTGAAAATTCACTTTAAGGAAAGATAATGTTTGCCTTATAAGATTCACCTTTAATTAAATAAAATTAGTAGACCCATAGAAAATAATTTAAATTGTATTAAAATTTGAACATTCATTAATATTAATTTCCTGGAGAAGAAAAACTTTCTTCTTCATCTATTAAGATTTCTATCATAAAAAATTTACTAAATCATTCAAAAGCCTTAATGACATAAGAAAACAGAGTCTGAAAAATATAAATTAAAAATGTCATAAACTCAATATGAACAATTCTTAAAAGTTTCATTTCAATTTAAAGGCTATCTTCCTGACTTTCAGCAACAGGAACAATAACTCAAATGTAACGTAACTGAAAACTTTCTATACTTCTGTAGAAAAAAATTATAAGTATCTTCCATCACTAATAAAATCAAAAGGATTATTCTCAATCAATATTATTAACTTGAAAAATAACAAGCTTTGTTGATAAAATCTTTTGATTGAAGTTTCACTTAATTAATTTCCCTAAATTATATTTTAACCTTAGTTTACGTACCTTAGCGGTTATTTGAAGAAACAATTATTCGTACATGATGAAGAAACACAATTAAACCTTTCAGGACATGGCACTACTAGTAAATTTAAACTTTAATAAAAATAAAACTAACTAATGATATAAACTTGTAAACTTGCCCAAAAAGGGCGAAACATAATGACTACATCTTTACTCTCGTAGTGCTCCTAGCAAAGTGTCCTCCGAAACGTAATCTGGTCTCTCGACTCGGGAATCCCCACTACTGTATTTAGAAACAGGTCTCCTATTGGGCGATGGAATCAATTTGACCAATCGTCGCGTGGCTTCTACAGCCTTTGGACCAAATAGTAACTGCAAAATCGGTAGTTTGTTATAATTTCAATGCTTGCCGTTTTCCAACTTATCGCATTTTATGTCGCGACAAGAAGGCTAAGTTTTAGAGATAATTCCATAATCTACATTCCTCGACGACTCGGAGCCACAATTTTTAAATATCTATCATGGGAAACTCGAAGTCATGGCCGTTCATAATAGAGAGAGAAAATAATTTATTTCGCTAACTCACTTACAATAATGGCTCTAGTCTATTGCGTATTAAATTTACTATTATAACTTGGGAAAAGGCCTGAATTAAAGACAGTGCCCGGCACAAATAGGTCTAAGTTTTCTTATGCCAATTCAAAAAGCACTCAACGTGTATTCCAACATTGCATTTTGAGCACTGTTTTCGGGCATTGGATTTACAAATAGCACATTTCCGCTGCTTTCCACCAGCTGTTCGTTCTATAAAGTGTCCGACTGGGTCAAAACGAATAGTTTCTAGAACTCGCTTCGAGGTCAATTTAGTCAGGGCAGGCCTTCCTGCTTTCTTTGGGTCGGAGAGAGACGTCAGTGATAAGTAACTTCTTGCAATGCTCCTTCTGAAGTCCAGCAGGGGGATCTTGTTACCTGCTATTGTGTACAAAATATGAGCGTTGACAAGAGTCATGTCAATCATATTTGTGAAAATTGGAAAATACCATTTTTTTCCCTCTAATCTTTATCCTATATTTGTTGATGGACCAGTCCATACGGTCGACCCCTCCCATCCACTTGTTGTAGCTTGCAATACAAAAGGGCTGATGAACCTTTATCTTCTCCTTTGCAACTTTAGACCACCGGCTTACACTTTGTTTAGGTTCTAGAGCCTCATGGTTAGATAGTACTTTCACTATATTATTATCCTTCCATGTTACAGCAAACATGCTTGTTTTCTCATCAAAACGATAGTCATAGGCTCCTCGCTCCTCTTTCTTCATCTCTTTGTCAGTTTTGATAGGACAGTTGTTCATTCGGTTGATTCTTACCGTTCCAGTTGCAGGAATATTTCAAAGAGTGGCTGGATTTTGTATGATTTTGGGGGGTTTTCTTTTGGTATTTGTAAATTATCATTGAAATGTAAATTACGTTCTATTTCTAAGTATCTGTTTCTTGAGAAACATTTTCGTACACAATCAACTGAGAGGTCCTCATCCTCACTCCAGTACAACTGTTCTTGAGGAACAGAATGATAACCGGTAAATAGAAGAAATCCAACAAACTTTTTCATACAGTTAGTTGACAATATAAAATTGTGTCGATTGTTTTGGGAAGCAAAGAGAACACTTTGTTTTACAATATGATCATAAACATTATCATCAAATAGAAATTCAAATACCTCAACAGGACTCATATTTTGCTAAATATCTTGAAAGTGGTGATCCCTTTGCCAAACCCTCAAGTTGTTTGAGAATCTTTTTGTTATATTCAAAGTAGTAAAAGAAGTAAAGAGCGCATTGGTGATTCTTTTTATTCAATCAGAAACTAGAAGATGGAAAGGGTAAACATGCAAAGTCCATAGCTATTGGGTTTAGTTCGGTGCATTGTCAAGGTATGAGCCTTATGACCAACACGTTTTACACACCAATTTTAACTTCACAATGAAGGCTGAAGTTGAGTTTTTAAAATTTGCACTTTTGAAAATATGGTGAAAACTGGCTTATCATTTTGAATTTGAAAAGGTATGAATGAAACAAATAAAACACAAAATTATTAAAAAACATAATAAATAAGAACATGAAGTACCTTTTATTTAAAATATATTTTAAATATTTCCAAATAATAACTAGTTTCGACCTTTTGCCATTTTCAAGTTCAAATGAATATATAAACAAAACCAATATTGAATAATCTATGTTTTTGTGATCATCTTCCATATGATTTATTTTTGGGGTTGTATAATTTTATCAAAAACTAGCAAGAACCCGTGCTTCGCAAGGATCTATTTTAAAAATTGACAAAATGAAAACTTGACGTAATGAAATTTTGAAGAATTGAGAATAGGCCTATAACCATCCTTGGTTAATTAAGAATCTATAAGCAAAATTTCAAGTTAATTAGTCCAGTAGTTCAGACGTGATGATGTGTCAAATAATTTCCTATCACGTACGTGCATAAGCCAGCTATTTACTTTATAAATTATTATAGATATAGTTAACGACTGCAAGAGATAGAACTGTGAACAGAATAGTGGTGAAACTATGATAGCGCCAGAAGTGTCTCAAACACAATAGTAGTACTACATGAACTTTTTGAAAGTGATTTGAAAAAATGTTAAAACAACAGAACTGAATCCTTATCATTCTACCTTCATTCAGAGAGGCTTTTGTTTGAGCCGAATGGAAATCTATTTATAAAAATCTGGTGTGGCGCACTCACACAACTTTCCTTGCCGTTATTGAAATTGATCAACTGACGCTAGTGTTCCCGCGCATCTCAAGTCTTCTTTTATAAGATCTGAGCCAGCTGGTGACAGGACAATAGCGCTGCAGACACACGAAGTCTGCTATCTCTTCATAGTGAATGATTTAATAGAATCAACAGTTGCCAACAGTTTGCAATTATTGAATAATCCTATTTTCTCTAATTTCAAGCTTATTTTCAATTTTAGGAGAAAATGCTACTGAACATTAATTGTAGAGATTTTTATGCTCAATCTTTCCACTCAAAACTTTTTGTTTAAATTTTATCTGAAGCCTGATAATTGGGAATCTAAAATCAAACTTTGCATAGATGGGGCGGGGCTCCTGAAATTTTTACAGATATGAGACTTGTGGCAGTTGATAGAGCTTGTCAATGACTTTTCTAGGTAAGAATTTGATCAACATCGTTGGAGCCGTTTTCGAGAAAATTACGAGAAACCCTGTTTTTGACAAAATTTTCACCATTTCAGCCGCCATCTTGAATTGCATTTGATCGAAATTGTTTGTGTCGGATCCTTATAGTGCAAGGATCAAATTTCAAAATTCCAAAATTCAAATTCAAATTTCAATTAAGTTCCAAATTTCAAGTCATTCCGTTGATTGGGAGATGAGATATCGTGTACACAGACGCACATACACTCATACACACACCCACACACACACATACAGATCAATACCCGAAAACCATTTTTTTGAACTCAGGGGACCTTAGAACGTATAGAAATTTAGAAATTTGGGTACCTTAATCTTTTCGGAAAGCAATAGGCTACTTTCCTTACCTATGGTAATAGGGCAAGGAAAGTAAAATGAATGTTTGTTTGTTTGTTCCCTGTAGACTTGAAAACTACTTGACATAACGGCATAAAACTTTGGGAATATGTTGTGTGAATATTGGGGATGGTTTCTGAACAGAAATTTTAATAGGGGGGCGGCTAATAATAATTATCTATTAATCCATTTTACAGACATATGTTTTCGAAATTTTCGGCTGAGCGGCTACTGAAGAACGAAAAGATGATCATGATTCTAGATCATATTGTGATAATATGATTTAGCATCTAAAGTTACCAGCTGTAATAAACATATCACCCTGTGATAAATTGTTGTGTTATGGTATTAAAACGGTAGTTTGGAGTTGAAGTGTAGTTGATTGGTACCAGCTGTTGATAATGGTTCTTATAAGACCTATACAAATAATTATCACTCCCTATCATTGAGAAAATTGGAAAATGAAAAAAATTATTCATCTAATGAAAGAGAGTATATATTCATTGTATAGTATTTCATATTGCATTCATTAATTATTGAGAATGAAAGAATAATTTACAATTTTTTGAATTTAGCTTAGCTTATATTCATCCTAAAATGGAAAGTATATGGAATTCTGTGTGATTCATCGTACATCGTATATGTCCTTGACCATATTATATCGACAATCTACAGCTATGAAAACATAGAATATTTTTCTTTGAAACACTGATATAACCTTTTTTTCAATTGAAAACTTTACTGATAGATATTACTACCAATTGATTGAGAAGAATAATATGTTTTCGGAATAATGAATGCAGCATGACTAAGCACATAGGAAGTCCGTATTGAGATTTCAATGAACATATTGATTGTCAGATAAATTTCATGATTCACCAAATAAAATCAAGTGTAACATGAGATACATTGGCGGTACGAAGTTTGCTGTGTAAGCTAGTTATAAATTAAGCTTTATTATTAATAGACAACGCTGAAAAAGACAGGCTCAATCACCAGGAATACTATAAATCTATGAGGGACCAGTAAGCCATTAATTTTGAGTAGTTCAATTACTTCCATTAAGGACACTGGATACATTATGGACAATCAATTCGTATGAAATTTATTAGCTACTGTACAGAATAATAAAATTTTGATTGCAGTGACCCCGACTACTGTATTATGAATAACCATTCGGATCAAATATAAGGAATTACTCGCATCTCTCATCAACTCGTAATTTCTATTCACAAAATATTAACAAAAAATATATATTAAGTTATATTCAATAAACTCACGGCTAGTACTCAAGTTTGTCTTTTTCTGGCCGTGCTACAAATAAATGTAGGTATATGACATTTTGTTTCTGTAATCTTGTTGTCTATTGAGAAAGTTTTCAATGTGGTTTTTGATAGCAATAAAATTTGAATTTGAAAAAAGAATTATCAACAAATTCCTAACCGAAGGAAACCTTTGTGCTCTGTTCTAATCGGAGTGTATGAGCTCCATATACAGCTGATAGAAGGCGCAAACCGAACTGGCCAAGCATACAAAGATGGAACAAACACGTGGTAAGTTCGCGCTCTCAATCAACGCAAAATCAATTCGATCAGCTAATTGATGAAATTGTTTTTAACTTTCCAATGACGACAACACATGTTAGAATATCATGTGTCAATTATATCAGTTCCATATGGAGTTCACCTTACCATAAGCCTACTTAATATGATCATTTTTCATCATTTGAAATCCTTAGAGGCAAAATATCTCAAAATCCGTTGCGCATCTAGCATGTTTGAAGAATATTTGTGCAAAGTTTTAAGTCTGTAGGCCAATTAGTTTGAGCTGTAGTGTGATTTTACATCAAAATTTTCGAAAAGTGCCCTCTCCTGAACCCCCTGTGTGCTCCTGATTGGAATTTTTCTGCATAGATCTGATTTTTTCGTACCTGAATGAAAAAGTTCCTCATGACTTGCTATTTGCTGTGCAATGAACGGTTAAAAAGTGAAAATTTTGGGGGGCCCAGCTCCCTCAGGGGGGGGCAGATTTCTGAAAATCCTTTTGTAGTGGATGTTTTGAGGCTACAATAAACAATTGTGCGAAATTTCAAGTTTTCAGGCTTAGTATTGGGCTGTGGTGTGATTTCAGTTGTCGGGGCTTAGCCTTTAGATATAGGTAGTAGAAGAAAAGAAGAAGATAGATTATTATGTTGCTTGGGCCTGTGATCTGTATAAATAATATCCTGTAACAACTAAAGGTGCGTCCACACATGCCGAACCGAACCTCGAACCGCGCAGCAAACCGTCTATTCCTCCGAAAATCTTGCCTTTCAACGAACATGAGCAAATGTTTCATAATGTTAAAAATCAGCTGTTAATCATTCGCCGTACCGCACTCCGAATCATTCACCGTGCCGCTTGCCTCTGTTCTAACTGCTCGCCTCACCTCACTCCGAACGCTGAATTTTTTAGCCAATCAGAGCCCTCGATTACAATCGCCGTGCAGCTCGCTCCACAATATTTTGGCTATCTATCACAGTGAAAACATGCGAACATGAATACAGAAGTATGGGCAATTTTTTATTTGATTAAATTCATGTTTTGAAGAATTCATTGTTACGAATGATAAATTGATAGGAGCTTATATATATTTTCTAATTCAAATGAATAACTTCTGGAGAAAATAATGATTGGATAATACCAATATTGAATTATTGTGGACAACAACTCAGTACCTCGACAATAATTATTCATTCAACTAATTCTGTATGATAAAAATAATCATTTTCTCTATTGATAATCAATTTCATCAACTAACTGAAAAAAGTACTTCAATTTCCATGAATTTATTAATAGAATTATATAAATCTAAAGTGTAGGTCATATCTAATTCACAAAGAGTTCGATTCTGAGTTGGCAAGATAGATGTTATTCAATGCAGAAATCATTGTTATTTTACTAAAGATAGGATAAAATGAATAGTTTTCCTTTCAGGGGGAGTTTTGACAACCCACAAAACTCATTTTTCATTTGAAGAAATAATATCAAAAGGTGCATAGAACCTTACTTTTTTGTTCAGCTTGCCAAAATACCCCTCATTTCAATATTAAAATTCTCGACTGACTGTACAGTGAGTCAATCATTCTATTAAGGCTTGAATAATTTTGAAATTTTAATTAAATAAAATGGTAGAGATAATTATCATAGATATCAATACCTTCATTTAAGACATATTAAATGCATGCGTTTTCATATTGCCGATACAGCATTGATAAATCTGCAGACTTTATTTAGCAGTCTCTCAAAAAACTGTTCTAGCTGAAAAATAATAATACATGCCATGTGTAGGCTTATATATTGCTCAGGAAAACGAAGTTCAAAACTATGGTTTTCCTAAACATATGTTTTTGAGATAATTTCTTTGATGCAGCTGTTTCACATTCACCATTATAATATACAGGGTTTGTGAAAATAAAAATATTATTAATTACCAAAACAATACTATTATTATATTAATGATAATAATTATTATTAAAACAATCTTCAATATATCATAATAATAATATATTAACATATTTATCATTATCAGAACAATATTATTGAGGTTGATTGGAATCAGGTAAAAAGCAATAATAGAACAGATGTTCTTTTTTAATTTCTATCATATTATTTTGTTATTTCCAATGATTACAACATATGTTAGAATATCACATGTCAATAAATAAATTATCTCATTTCCATATGGCACTCACCTTCCATGTTCATAACCTTACTTATAGGATCCTTTTTCATCCTTTGAAACCCTTAGAGGCAAAATATCTCGAAATCCGTTCTTAGTGCGCGTCTAGCATGTTTGAAGAATATTGTGCAAAGTTTCAAGTCTGTAGGACAATTAGTTTGAGCTGTAGTGTGATTTTACATGAAAATTTTCGAAAAATGCTCTCTCCTGGACCCCCTGTGCTCCTGATCGAGATTTTTCTGCATAGATCTAATTTTTTTTCGTAGCTAACAAAAAGTTCCTCATGACTTTGCTGTGCAATGAGCGGTTAAAAGTACAAAATTTTGGGGGGGCCCCAGCTCCCTCAGGGGGGCAAATTTCTGAAAATCCTTTCTTAGTGGCTTTTCAGGCTACCATAAAGAATCGTGCAAAATTTCAAGTTTTTAGGCTCAGTAGTTTGGACTGTGGTGTGATTTCAGTCTGTCGGGGCTTAGCCTTTTATAAGTATAGAGATTGTCCCGATG